>NC_136523.1:58153786-58178786 GCF_053919585.1 Euprymna scolopes | reverse complement strand
TGAGCAGGCTGCAGAGAACTGTCTATTATGTTAAACTGTGTTGTCACAAAAATCTGAAGATAGAGCATCTAGGTTTTTTGGCAGAGGATATAGCCAACTATCTAGCGGAGTTCAAATACGACCCAGAACGAGATGATACATCCCCTGCCTATTATCGTAGGTTCGAGATGATTTTTACAAAAAGATGTGAGAAATGGTCGGACGAGGAAAGAATCACACTCCTACTTCAGAAATTGGGTACGATGGAAAACACAAAATTTACGAATTTTACCAAAGTAACAGGAAGATATTTCTTTTTCGCAAACTAATCGAATTTTCTACTCGAATTTGGTGAAGGAGACAACCTTTTTCATACAACGTATAAATGCTTGAACATGCAAAAAGAAGAAACTAATGATATTGTCACATATGCGGGCAAAGTTAACGCCCAGTGTGAACTATTTAAGTTAAAAGATTTGTCAGTTGACACGTGTAAGTGTCGTATATTTGTTTAGGGATTGACATCACCGAAGGACAAGGATTTAAGGTTAAGGATTTTATCGATTATGGAGCAAGATCCATAAATTAACTTGCACAAAGTGAGAGAAGAATGTCAGAAATTGCTAAATGTGAAAACGGATACCACTAGGATAGAGGGAAAAAGGTCCTAATGCTAAAACCAGAAAAAACTCCCATGAACAAAGGAAAATGTTTTGAATGTTGAAAATGCCCTTTTAAAGATGAACCTTATGCCAAATGTTGTGTAGTCGGACACCGAGCTTCCCAGTACTGAACCAAACAAAACAAACAAAGACAAAAATTTAAGTCTGAAGTAAATGTGGAGTTGTCAAAAGAAGAAGTGAGACCAGGAGGTAAAAGTAAATCTGTCAATACCAAAATAAATAGTTACATAGTGAAACTACTTTTGCATGCAGGTAGCGATATTTCAATTATCGACGAAGTGACCTGACTTTTGATTGGGTGCCCCAAACTAGAAAAACACATTTAAAATTACCAAAAGAGTACCCGGCAAGAGATTACAATTCATGCGAGAATGTAATTGCAACGTATCCCTTGGATCGAAAACTTTTTCTACAAAAGTGTCAGTTATTCCAGGTATAAATTCTTTCTTTTTCGGAATTGATTGGATCTTTTTGTTTGATTTATGGAAACTACCAATAAATTCATTTTGTAACAGTATGAGTGTAGCTGACAAGAAAAATCTAAACAAAATGAGGATTTTCTTACGGTCTTAAAAAGTGAATTCCTCAGGGTTTTTTTCCTGCGGGGTTAGCTATGTGTATTAAGACCGAAGTGAATTTTGAACTTAAGCAAAATATGAAACCTGTTTTTACGCCAAAAAGAAACGTGCCTTTTTCTCCAAAATAAGATATTGAAATTGAACTGCAGAGACTACAGGACAATTGTGCAGTCGAAATTTTTTCCTGAGTCGGCAAGCCCCACTGTATATGTTAAAAATAAAAAAATAAAAGGATTTGGGTATGTGCCGATTTTTTTACAGACCTCAATGACTGTCTTATGGATCATAGTTATCCACTCTGATCCCCTGAAAATATTTTTACAAAGCTGAATGGAGGGAAAATTTTCTCCAAAAATGATTTATTTGAGGCTTACTTTCAGGTAAAAGTCAGTGAAGAATGTTCGATTGATTTGTGTATAAATACCCATTTAGGACTCTTCAGACCCAAAAGGTTCCCTTTTGGTTTGAAAGTAACTCCAGAGTTATTTCAGCAAATAATGGACACGATACGTGCCGATGTAGGTTTTGCAATCGCATATTTGGATGATATTCTTGTAAAGAGTAGAAATGTGCAGGAACATAAGGAGCATATCAGAACAGTTTTCTAAAGAACTGAGGAATTTGGTTCGAAATTGATTGCCGAAAAATTTGATTTTTTAAACTAATAAAATATCTGGGTCAAATCATTGACAGCCAAGGCGAAAGACCGGATGCTCAGAGAACAGAAACCATCAAGAGGATGCCAGCATCTAGCAATGTTTCCGAGTTACAATGATTTTGGGTTTCACACTATATTATGCTGTCTATATCCCAAAAATATATGTTGAGAGCACCATTGAGCGAATTAATAAAGAAAGACGAGAGTGGATTTTGTCAAAGGAGTGCCAAAGTGCATTTGAAGAGATTAAGAAATGCCTGCTATCTGATTTAACACTGGCACACTTCGAGACAGATATGAAATTGATTGTGGCAAGAGATTATGGTATAGGAGCAGTATATCTCCATAGACTGAAAGACGGATCAACGAAGCCAATAGTTCATGCTTCCAGATCAGATTTGGCAGCGGAGAGAAACTATTCTCAAATTGAAAGAGAAAGTTTAGGAATATTTTTTGCAATTAGAAAATTCCATATATTTTTCATGGCAGGCTTTTTACGTTGCAGACTGACTACACGCCCTTGTTGACTGTTTTTGGATCCAAAAAAGGCATACCCACTCACACTGCAAACAGACTTAAACGATGGAGAATAATTCTGTTGAATTATGATTTAAACATGGAGTACATTTCATCCAAAAATATCGGACATGCAGATGGACTTTCCAGATTGATACAAAAGTGTGCAGAAACTTTAGTGCACACAGTGATAGCTGCATTAAGAGAGGAAAAAAATCTTTAGACTGCTGTGCCACACGATATAAGAGTTACCAGTGACTCTGGACGACATTAATAAGGCAGCAGAAACAGAGGAATTCATTGTAAGAACGAAAAACCAAATGCAGCTATATGGCCAGTCAAAGAAAGTCTAAAAAAATCGCCATTTTCGATTTGCTCACATACTTTATTGTATGCAGACAGAGTCGTCATACTGACCACACTGCAAAAGAGAATGCTAAAAGAATTCCATAGCGGTCATCCAGGCATGTCTAGAATGAAGGCCTTGATACGCGGATATACATATTGGCCTAATATTGACCGCGACACGGAAAACGTGGTATGAGAGTTTCGAGGATGGCAGCTAGCAGAAAAGGCGCGACCTGTACAGATACAACTGTAGCTGAAGACGGATACACCATGGATACGGTTACACATTGACTATGCAGGTCTGTTGAATAGACATTCTTTCTTAGTGGTTGTCGGCAGTTTTACAAAATGGGCGGAAGTTCTTAAGTGTAAACATCCAACACCGACTAGTACTATAGATGCATTAAGACGTCCCTTTCAGTCGTTTTGAAGTATCTAAAACTATTATCAGTGAGAACAGCACCCAATTTACAAGCAAAGAGTTTAAAGAATTCTGCAAGGCCCTATCTATTGAACATTTAACAACTGCAATATACTATCCAAGGCCAAACGTCTTCGCAGAGAGATTTGTTGACACGTTCAAAAGAGCTTTAAGAAAACATAAAAAAATGAATACTGATGAGTAGCGTCTTGAAAAATTTTTGTCTGTATACAGGATCACTCCTAACCCAAACACGAATGCTTGTTTGTCACCAGCTGAACTAATGTTCGCACGGAAAATCAGATCCGTATTTGACAGGATTTTACCAAATGCAACCAAGACAACAACAACGTGAGAAAATAACCCGACAACGTTCTACAAACCTGGTGACAAAATATTCTTCTTGAATTATAGGACTGAGAAAATCTTTTTGTTGGAGGGAATGATTATGAAAAAAATTGGGCACATGCTCTATTCAGTAAGTAGTAGTAAATTTGACTGTCAGAGATATATGAATCAGCTAAGACCTCGACACACTGATAACTACAAACAGGCAGAAGATAATGAACCGCCCTAAGAGGTATTGTATGACTCTTTAAATATTCCTCTACCGAAAGCACAACCTATTCTTCTACTCCAGGTCAGAGAGTACCAGTTTCATCACGAGCTCCCCCTCCCCCCTCAAACAATATTGAAAAGAAAAAGTACAAGGGTGAAAAGAAAAGTAAACCGACTGAGCCCCAAACATAAAAACAAACGGTATTAAGCAAAATTCTCCTAGGAGAAATTGGCTGGGGGGGGTCTTATGTGGAGATAAGTAACCAACCCGGAACATTCATCATGAGGAACCGAGTCACCGGATTTCACCGGACCCTTGAAAAACAGAGACTTCTCCCCGAAGTTTAACACGCTGTATTTGTCTCTATGCAATTACATAAACTTGTCTTTCATTATTTAAATCACAGTGTATACTTATTTATTCCTTTCACGGAATACTTTATCTTTGATTGTCCGAATAATAGGCCACCTTAGAACATATCACAGACGTGGAAAAATACATACATAAATTTATATATTTGTCACTCAAATATTCGACCAAAACCGATTCAAAAGCTTGCTTTATCTCTGAATACCCTTTATAGAAAAATTTCAAATGTTTAGACCAGAGTAATTTGGTAGAGGCGCTAGCGATCATTTTTTGTTTAATTTGACCCCTATTATGCCACTTACTATTTATTGATTTGGGTTACAACGAAGTTATAAAGTTAGATCAATGTGCAAGAAACTATATTCAAAATTTCAAGTGTTTTGACCCAAAATTGTCGGGGGGGTTTGGTAGAGTTCACAAAGGTCAACTCGTTGATTTTGGACCACTTAACAGCCAAATTTCTGGCCGAAAACAAAAGGCGAAGATTTTCTAAAATCTCACTACCCTGTATATAGAATCTCGAGACACAGACAGACGCACGGAAAGATATACCACTCTTTCATATATATATATATATATATATATATATATATATATATATATATATATATATATATATATATATATATATATATATTTATATATATATATATTTATATATATATATATTTATATTTATATATATATATTTATATATATATATATATATATTTATATTTATATATATACATATATATATTTATATATATATATATATTTATATTTATATATATATATATATATCTACAATTATATAAATGCAACTTTGTCTGTGTGTGTGTGTGTGTTCGTTCCTTATAGACTCCAAAGCGGCAGAACAGATTTTTTTTTTAATTTACAGAACTTTAGTGTATAAGTCTGGGAGTGATCTTAGTTAAGTTTTGTCTCAAAATACCCCCGATATTACCGATAATCGATAATCGAAACTGTTATTTTAATTTATCTATCAGTTTTTCCATGTTGCCACTTAGCAACAATGATAGAACAATGAGCCGTGAAAATTCTAGTGTGGGTAAGTTAATAGCATGTTTGATTTTTTTTTTTTTGCATGACATGGGCTGTAGGTTCAAACTCCACACGTAAATTTCTTATTTCTTTTTCATTAACTGCAAAGAATTTTATAAGACTTGGCAATTTACATATTTTTCTTTTTTTTTGCATGGCATGGTCTGTAGGATCAAACCCCACACGTAAATTTCTTAATACTTTTTGTTTTCGTTAACTGGAAAGAAGTTTATATAAAATAATTTTATAAAGAAACAGTAGGTTCTCTAGAGTGCAATGTAGAATAACATATATTTTGGATTAAGTTACTGCATGGAGGCATGTGAAGTTTCCTCCGGGGCGATTTCATGGATTTCGATGACAATAAAAATATAGGAGTGTGAAATATTCATTGATCATCATTCAATCCCGGGCAACGTCGGGTTTCCCTGCTAGTATATATATATATATATATATATATATATATATATATATATATATATATATACTAGCAGAAGTACCCGTCGTTGACTGGGTTCAAAAACAGCCTACAGAAAATGGACTGTGATTGATGAAATTATGATAGGTTATGAAAAAGAGGAGGTTGTAAAGAGATAGGTTTTGATACGCAAAAATGTTACCCTAAGCAAAATATGATTAAAGTAAAGATCATTTTCGCGAAAATATATTTTTTAAATCAACTTTGTTTTCATTCGTAGCCAAGAGTGACCAACAAAATCATGTTTTCTTACAAAGAGAGAATGTTATAAATATAATAATATAAATATACAAACAATAAATGTTACCATAGTCAATAAAAGTTACTTTTATGTTGGAAAAAATCAGTAGTTTGTATTTTTAAGTAGTTTGTAAAAAAAACAACATTTTTTTTAACTTAACGAACTGGTTTAAAAAAATCAAAATGGCAGCGACTTCGAAATGGAGAGCCCCGTTTTCAATTTGAAGGAGGGGCACCTGAGCATTCTGTGTTAACAATTTAAGAGAGTTCCGTCAATGTAAGGAATATTTATAAACATATTTTAATGTTTTTCGTTATTTTGTGCTCGAGGAATATTCGATTATGGCATGTGTGGTTTATATAAAAATTCATTTAAGTAGTAATCACCTCAAATTTCATTTTAATTTCGGTTCGCTGAAATTATTTCAAGTAAAAAGCATTAAAAACATTTTCAAAACAAAAAAAAACACATTAACTGAACTTTTATTGATCATGGTAACATTTATTTCTTGTATATTTATTTTTTCGGGTAGTCGTTTGTTGGCTTTTCTGCTAAACACTCTTACTAAATAATATCGACGAAATATCGAAAAACAAAGAAACAAAAAAAAGCTTTGTAAAATAATGAAGCTTTACTTACTTTAGTAAAATAATACGAAACAGCAAAATGGGATATTAAAAAATTAAACACATAATTACTTTAGTTTTGTAAAGCAAAGTATCGATATAAATATGAATAAGAAGAAAATGGTGACCTTTTTCCAGCAGAACAGCTTCGGTTCAGTTTTACAGTATTGACCGGTGTAGGATTGCGCCGTCAGATACAGGGTTGTACTATTGTAATATAAAGAGCACACCGAAAGATTTGTAATCAACTGAATTTCTTCTACAAAAAAAGCTGAAACAGATATATAAATAAAAATTAGGTCATGTAAATGTTTTTTAAAAGACACGTAATAACGTGAGCAGGATTGTTCCTTCTTTTGACACGATAAGAAGTAAGGTTCTTATTTTCTATTATTTATCTATTTATCTATTTTCGAAAAAGTTCCACGTGCAAGTGGAGAAGGAAAAACAGAGTTTTGCAAAATTTGTGTCGAGGATTGTATAAAGGTTCGATTTTTTTTTTTTGGCTTTCACTTTAATAAGAACGTGAATTTATGAGGTGAATTTATTCGACACAAAGATTCAACTCAATAAAAATTGTCTTCCAATTGCGTTGACCTTATAGATGAGTAGTATTAGAAACGAAACGACTGGTACTATTGCTGAAAAACCAGGGGGATGGGTGTAACATCTACCATTGTGAAAAGCGAAGATTATATTAGGTGACTGCCGTTTTTATGTTGATCACAATTAGAGAAATTTGTCCACGTCGAACGTCTGTAATTCGACAGCTCGTTTTTAATTATAAGCGGTCACCCAACTCGCTCCTTAGGCACTTAAAACAAACTGTGGTACAGAGAAATTGAAGTACATTACACTGGCATTACACTTGCATTACACTGGCATTACACTATGTTCGTATTCCTGACAGTTAGTGGTTTAATTAACACTGTTTAATATATCATAATTTATCGGCTAAATTATAGTTTCTTTATGTTTCAGTTTTTTGGTCATCCTTTGTGTTAAAATAAAAGAAAATACTAAATTAACTGTATTCTAGCAGAATTGGCGCTTGTTATTTACCGTCTTTCCTTGATTGAGACTTTGCTCTTGGCGTCTAACTAATATCTCAGATATCTCCCGCCCCCAGTTATTTTGTTCATTTGATTAATCGCTTGGTGATTATTCGGCAAAGAATCGAAAACTTTTGTGGTACATCTGAAATATGCATTACTTTTTTTCATTTTTATACATCAAAATTGCCAGATAAATGTTAGTAAATAAGAAAAACGATAAAATTGACCAGTATAATTCCGGTATATTTCAATTTTCCGGCATGATTAAATAAAAACCTTCGAATGTAAAGCGGCGGTATTAAAGCAGGAAACTCTTCTATGTCAACAGATATACGTCGGAGTCGGTTTAGGAAATAGCGTTCTTTGGCAAACTTATTAGACTGACTTCACTACCTAGCTGTAATAAAATAATTTTATCAAATCTGTTTCCAAAGCAACTGTAAAAGTAGCTGAATCGTTTTACCTCTCCACAGAATTCTCTCCTATATGAGAGAAAAATCATTGTATGATAGAGTGGTGTAAGCACCTCTGGCGAGGAGCTATAAGGAGTACTCATTCCTGCCTTATAGAGTACAATACCGGCTTAGAAATCTAGTGTGAGACGGTATTTTCGCCTTCCTGGTCTTTCTTTCTCTGCCTTATAATTTTTGTCTCATGACTGATGCTCTATTGAGCTTGAATATTTTATCCGCTCTGCAAATCATTCGCAATAAGTAATTGTCTAGCTAAAATAACTGTCAATAATTTCCCTTATACTCTATCAAGGCTGAAAATTGAATGAACATTCCAAGAGCAACGCTGTTTTCCTAAAACACAATACAGGACTGTTTTCTGATTAACTATAACATAAGCACATTTAAACTATCCTCATTACAGATCATCACGGCCCTCTCCTCTCACATTTTACTTGGTACGCATAGAAGCTGCCCTCCAGTGGTTCTTGGTCCATGAGTGACTCTTTAATAATAAAAAGACATTAGACGAGCGACTTTAAACAAGAGCAAAAACTTACACTTTATCAAGGCCGAAAAATGAATGAACATTCCAAGATAAAATGTACTTTCCTGAAGCACAATACAGAAGGATTACTTTCCAACTAAATATAACATAGTTGTTTCACGTCTAATATTAAGGCGTTTTTTAGCCACTCTTTATCTAATCAAACATGTAAACTACCCTCATTCCAGATCTTCTCACATTTTACTTGGTACTTATTAACCCTTTCTTCGGTTCGCTCCCGTCCTTTAAGAAGCGGTGACTATTTAATAATAAAAATACCTTGAATGAGCGGCTTTAAACAAGGGAGGGAAAATTATAATGTGGCGGCAGTCACGGAGGTAGGCTGCCAATGGTGGCATGTGCGAACTCGAAACCCGACCGATAAGGCGACAAATCCTCAGGTTTGATTGCGTCTTTATGAAAAAAAATAAATTAATAAAAACGAAAAAAAGGTGCCTTTTTAGTAGGCTTACCTGAGAACATCTGTAAATTCTGCAAAATGAAAGAATCTGCCACAGTCATCCATCTGAGGTTAACCAGATGCCCCTACCAGCAAATCGGGGATGAACCAGACTGGAATGAAACCAAGCAAGGCCTGTATATAGCGTGTCGTACAGATTCGTTTGTTGCATAACAGTTCACGAGCCGGCGAGTTCACCCCAAGGAAACGATTGGCGTGTACCTAGCCGACCTACGAAAGTTATCTGTAACGTTTGGTGGGGTCAACGACAAGATATTAAGCTTTGTCTTACCGTGGGCTAGCTGTGTCTGGCCGTGGGTTGGCTGTGTCTAGCTGTGTCTCGCCGTGGGCTACCCATGGTTAGCTCAGTCTGGTGGTAGGCTAGCTGGGTCTTGCTGTGTTTGGCCGTGGGCTAGCTCTGTCTGGCGTGGGCTAGCTATGTCTGGCCGGTTATCGGGGGCTAGCTTTGTCTGGCCGAGTATCGGGGGCGAGCTGCGTCTAGCCGTGTAGCCCAACTTCTGTTGGGGAGTATCCGACAAAGAGGGACACTACTTCCCTATCCAGTTTGTGATCATGAGATAAGGGGAGAGTGTAGGGAAAATTGTGGTGTGACGACAGTCACGAAGGTACGCTGCCAAAGCTGGCATGTGCGAACTCGAAACCAGACGATAAGGGTACAAATCATCAGGTTCGGTGGCGTCTTAATTAAAAAATAAGACAGATACGACTTTCGCTTGATACCTGAGTTTTACGGATCGTCTGTCTTTGAATGACTTGAGTTGTGTTGAGTTGAGTGAAGTTCTCGAGAACTGGACTTCGCGTGTTAGAGCGGAGAATGTTCGAATGCTGCCAAGAATCCAGTCCAAGTTTTTTTTTTCTATTAGAACCAACATAAAGATATAACCTTACAACGTGTCTTATATCAGATTTAAATGCCGGTGCGCATAGGATTTTCACGTAGGGCATAATATCCTTACTTATAGATATTATATATGAAAGGTTGTATGTTGTTTATAAACTATTGATTGCATGTATGGATTCATGTTGGCTTGTGACAACAGCTGTTGCGAAATGTATATAAACTATGAGAAAGAAAGTATATGACAGGTTTGTATTGTTTTTACCGTTTATTTTTTTTACGGCCAAATGCAGAGAATCGAGATGAATGGGTTATTTATATCGGATGATGGTAAATCAATAACAATGTAAGGTCATATTGAAAAAGTCGTAGGGAAATTCCGTACAGACCATTGTTAAGTAAAATGATACCGATAGGAACACAGACAAAAAGTGAATAACAGGAAAAGTTATTACAAAGAGTGGCAGTTGACTTATACACATTATATATATATATATATATATATATATATATATATATATATATATATATATATATGCGTGTGTGTGAGTGTAGGCGTGGGTATTGGTGTGCGTATGATGATAATAATGGAAATAGTATTTCGACAAAATAGAGAAATAAAAAGGAACAAAACAATTATGTGTTCGTCAAGGTTTCGCGTTTATTTCGAGACTTTCTCTGAATGAATGAGAGTAAGAAAACAAAAAAAAAACACCAGTACAAATATTTGACGCTGTTTTATTTCACAATTTGCTCATAAATATTTTTCAAATATTTGTACTGGTGTTTTTGTTTTCTTTATCTATTTCATCCCGAGAATGTCTCGAACTAAAGAAAGACGAAACGTTGATGAACACAAAACTAGTTCTTTTTCTTTTTATTTCTTTATGTTGTCGGAATACTATTTCCATTTATTGATGAACACATAAATCGGTGTGTTCCTTTTTATCTCTCTTTCTCTCTCTCTCTCTCTCTCTCTCTATATATATATATATATATATATATATATATATATGCATGTATATATATATGTGTGTGTGTGTCTGTGTGGATGTGCGTGCGCGTATTTGCGTGTGTGTATGTGTAAGAATTTCGTTCCAAAGTAAAGACTTATATTTTTTAATTCCACAAGTTTCAGAAATATGAAGACGGGAGTGCTACCATTATTTTCTTATTACATTTAGCCAGTTATCAATACAAGGAAAACAATAAAGTTATACAAAAAATAAATCAGCATTAATAACTTAAAATTCATAATGCATTTCTGTAGTTTAAAACTATAAATATTTAAATATATATAAATATTCACATGTGAGATAAACAGCTGCGCTGTGAAAGACGAGATAAGAAGGATTGCGAATCGAAATTACGCTATGTACGAAAACACATCCAAGTTTAACTGTGGTGCGAATCAAATAACTAGTGTAAAGGAGTGCTGTCATATTTTATTTAGATTACAAGTTATTTCATCGAGAAAGCAAAAGTGTGTGAAAACTAGTTGAGACCACCTTACATGTACCAGAAGAGACAAACAGAGACGTCGTGTTGGTGTTAGCTTATAAAGAACTGTTTAAGAATCAGAATTTTTGAAAGTTGGGGTTGTCTATTATAGAGCATTAGTAACGATTCGACAGTTATGCATTTTGAAAGTTGAAGTTGTAATGTTATATAGCCTTGTAAAATACGATTCGAGAGTTTTACTTTTTGAAAGTAGATATTTGTTGTATAGCCGGAGGTTTCATATTAAGAGATAGGATGGGGGCATTCATATTTATGAGGGTAAAACACATTTATACAGTTTTGGGATGTTTCTTAACGCACGTAGAGAGGAGAGGGTGATCCGTTCTCATAACACGGAAGAGGGGAGGAGATATACATTTTTGTAAGAGTTACATAAAGTTCCTAAAAACGATGAGGGAGACAAAGTTCATCTACGGATTTTTCACACATTACCTTTTGCTGTTGAATGATGACACGGCACAGTTTTACAAAAACATGATGATAACTTCTTTATTATCAGCTCAACCGGTCGGATGATGATTACGAAGTCAGGAATTCAGAATCGTTTCTACCCCTTCACCTCTGAGGGGAACCTCCTCTGATGATGTCAGCTCTGTCCGACCGACTTTGCTGCTATTCGATCCGGACTCGACTGCCTCCCTGTCTTCGTCCTAATTTGCATATCCTGGCTCCTATATTGAGAAATTCCCTTTCTACTATGGTGTCACACACTTCTGCAACAAAAAAATCTCACTACCTCTTTTTCAACCTAACTTATTTTTCAATATATTTTCAACTTTTTTTTTACATGAAGTTCACCTCTTATCAAGGCCCAATGGCCACTCAGGGATAAGGGTTATTATGTGTACAGTAATCAAAGGGATAGTGTAGCAATAGTATTGGAGAATTGGTAAGGTGTCATTATTAGGGGCCCGGTTCATCAGGAACTTGTTCGTGTGGGACTTGAATACATCCAGGTTGAAGTCGGGAGGGAAACAGGCAAGCGGAACAGAGTTCCACAGGCGTGCGTTCTAAGAAAGAAGCTTTGTTCATGGTATCTACGTTTTGATTTAGGCACAGATAGGGAGTGGGGAAAATTATTGACGGTGGTTTCAGCTAGTCGGGTGGTTTTTTTTTAGAAAGATTGGCGAGGGGGGACCAGAGAATTGAGCTCAGACGAGCACCTGCCATGGAAATAGCGATAGAACTATGACAGGCTCGCACCGTCTCTTCTGTGGGAAGAGGTTGCAGAGTAGAGAAAAGGGCATCCCCCACCAAGCCACGGAGTCTATTTTGTACTCCGTCAAGGCAGGGTAGGCTGTTTTTGCAGCCCCCGCCCAGATGTGGCAGCAGTACTCCATCTTTGGACGTACTTGGCTCTCATATAGATAGAGAATTGCATCATTAGTGAGATATCTTCTGGAGCGGTAGAAGGATCCCACCATTTTCCCAGCGACTTTGGCCACAGACTTGATGTAGGTGTTCCATGTAAGATCAGGTGTAAAGGTCAAACCCAGAAGCTTATCAAATCCTGGGGCCTCCCTTAGACGAGAGCCATCCATTTCAATTGATGCCAGATGGAGATCAGATCGTTTATGATGTAGAGATAGGAGCTTGGTCTTAGATGCATTAAAGGAAACCAGCCACCTCTTTCCCCACTGAACCACGCGCTCAAGATCAGAGGAGAGAGAATCTGAGAGAACATCATCATTTACGGCCTTTGCTGTGTTGCCATAGATGGTCGTGTCATCAGCATAGATTTAATTGTATTTAAGAATTCAGGTGATAAGTCATCTCCCTCTCAGTACAGACCTATAAGTCTCTTGTGTGTTATGAGTAAGTTGCTGGAATCCATATTAAATAGAGAAATAGTCAACCACCTCAGCAGGAATAACATTCTTAGTGACACAAAATATGGTTTCCGCTCTGCAAGATCTACCGAAGATGTGATGACGGTTATATCCTACAGGATTAGTGAATCTCTTGACAAAGGCTTCCTTTCTAGGGCAATTGCTCTTGATATATCAAAGGCCTTCGACAAGGTATGGCATAAGGGTCTACTTCACAAGATTTCCAGCTACGGTATAACTGGAAATGTTTTCTCAATCATTAAATCATTTCTCTCCGATAGGCTCATAAGAGTAGTGGAAGATGGACAAAAATCGGATGCCTACAATATAAATGCTGGAGTCCCTCAGGGGTCAATCCTGGGCCGAACTCTCTTCCTGATCTACATCAATGACCTCCCTAAACACATACTTAAATCATTCGTTGACATCTATGCTGATGACTCGACCATGTACGGCAACACATCAAAGGCTGCAAATGACAAAGTTCTCTCTGATTCTCTCTCCTCTGATCTCGAGCGCGTGGTCCAGTGGGGGAAGATGTGGCTGGTTGCCTTTAATGCATCCAAAACCAAACTCCTATCTTTACATCATCAATGCTCTGATCCCAAGCTGGCATCAATTGTGATGGATGGCTCTCGTCTGGGTGAGGCCCCGTGTTTTGACAAGCTTCTGGGTTTGACCTTTACTCCTGATCTGAAATGGAACACGTACATCAAGTCTGTTGCCAAGGTCGCTGGAAAGATGGTGGAATCCTTCTACCGCTCCAGAAGATATCTCACTACTAATGCAATTCTCTATCTATATAAAAGCCAAGTACGTCCAAGGATGGAATACTGTTGCCATATCTGGACAGGAGCTGCTAAAAACAGCCTATCTTGCCTTTACAGAGTACAAAATAGACTTCGTGGCTTAGTGGGGGATGCCCTTGTCTCTACCCTGCAACTTCTCTCCCACAGAAGAGACGTTGTGAGCCTATCCTTGTTTTATCGTTATTTCCATGGCAGGTGCTCGTCTGAACTCCAATCTCTGGCCCCCCTCGCCAATCTTTCACGAAAAACACCAATCTAGCTGAATCCACTGTGAAAAGTTTCCCCCACTCTTTATCTGTGCCTAAATCAAAACGCGGATTCCATGAACAAAGCTTCTTTCTTAGAACTGCACGCCTGTGGAACTCTGTTCCGGACTACAACTTGGATGTGTTCAAGTCCAACGTTAACAAATTCCTAATGAACTGCCCCCTTAAGTAAACACTTCATCAAATCTCCACACTAATGTACTGTACTTGCAATAACCCTTATCCCTGAGTGGCTTCCGGGCCTTGATAAGTGGTGATCACTGTTTAAAAAAAAGCACGTTTTTCGGATCGTCAGCAATAAAATTTATATATAAATGACAAAGTGTTACAGCATTCCCCATTAAACTACTTTAAGATCAGGCAGAGGGACGCAACATTTCGTCGATAGGACAGAGGCTGAAGCGTAGATGACCGTTCAGGACCTATCAAGTTGGCGATTCTCTTTTGACCATTGTCTATGGGCGAGAGACTAGCAGCAGATGGACCAGCTTAAATATGAAACAATAATCTATACATAGGCGAATGGTGGCCTTAAAGGGGGAACATGATACTTTTGGGCGTAAGCAGCTTTCTAGCACGGTAGAGAGAGCCTAGTTGTCATGTGAATAGAATGTAGTTAATTAGCGTTCATCATATGCACTTTTTGTAAGTTAGAGTAATCACGTTAAAGAGCCTTAATTACGTTTTAGAGTTGTACTTTTTGTCATCTTATGTAACATTGGTAATTAAGATTCCAGAATTTTACTTTCTGAGTGTTGGAGTTGATATATTATATAACATTATTAATTACTACTCGAGAATTATACTTTTTGAGATTTTGTGTTGTCATCGTAAATACCACTGTTCATTACGATCCAAGAGTTGTGTTTTTGAAATTAAAGTTGTCCTGTTATAGAACATTGATTACGATTCGATAGTTGTGTTTTTTAAATTAAAGTTGTCCTGTTATAGAACATTGATTACGATTCGACAGTTGTGTTTTTTTAAATTAAAGTTGTCCTGTTATAGAACATTGATTACGATTCGATAGTTGTGTTTTTTAAATTAAAGTTGTCCTGTTATAGAACATTGATTACGATTCGAGAGTTGGACTGTTTGAGAGTTCGTGTTATCAGTTATATAACAGTGTTACTGACAATTCAAAAATTGTTTTAGTAGAGATTTGAAGTGTCGTGTTATATCACAATCTTAGTTACCATTATAATGTTGTACTTTTTGCGAATTGGATTTTTTTAAATAGGGGTCACCACTTATCAAGGCTCAGATGCCACTCGAGGATAAGGTTTAATGAGTGCACAGTAGTCAATTAGATTATAGCATAGTAATCATTGTGGACATTTTGTAAATTGGATTACTTAGGGGGACGGTTCATCAAGAACTTGTTTACGTTGGACTTGAAGACACTCAAATTGTAAATTGGAAAGCAGAAAAATGGAACAGAATTCCATAGACGTGCAGTTCTAAGAAAGAAGCTTTGTTCATGGCCTCCACATTTAGATTTAGGCACAGATAAAGGGTGGGGGAAATTATTCATAGTGGTTTTGACTAGACGGGTGTTTTTCGTGAACGTGAAGAGGAATGGCATAGATTGGAGCTCAGACGAGCACTTGTCATGAAAACAACGATAAAGCAGACAGGCTTGCAGCATCTCTTCTCTGGGAAAGAGGTTGCGGGGAAGAAAAAAGGGCATCCCCCACTAAGCTACGGAGTCTATTTTGAACACTGTCAAGGCAGTATAAGCCGCTTCTAGCAGCGCATACCCAGATATGGAAACAATAATCCATCGTGGGGCATACTTGGCTCTTACATAGATAGAGAATTGCATCAGGAGTAAAGTATCTACTGGGGTGGTAGAAGGATCCTACGATTTGAGAGTTGTGCTTTTTGAGTTAGAGTTCTCATGCCATATACCATTGACAATGAAGATGCGCGAGTTATACTCTTTGGGACTTGGAGTTTTCATGCTATCTACCAGAGTCATACCTTTTGAGAGTTAAGGTAGTCATGTAATAAAACGTTGTTAATTACGAGTCGAGAGATGTACATTTTGAGAGTTGGAGTTTACATACCATATAAGATTATTAATTACGATTCAAGAGTAATACTGTTACGATTTTGAGATGTCATGTAATATAACTCTATTCATTACAATTCAAGAGATTTACTTTTTGAGAGTAGAAGTGCCATACTATATAACATAATAAATAATAGTTCGAGAGTTGTGATTTTTAGACATGGGTTGCCATATTATATAACATTGCTAATAACGATTTGATAGTTATACTTTTTATTGGTAGATGGGGTCATGTTATATAACACTAATTACGATTCGAGATTTCTGCTTTTTCAAGTCGTAATGCTATATTAAATTGTACTTTTTGAGATGTAGAGTTGTGTTTACAGCATTTCCTAATTTGGATGATGAGACTTAGAGTTTGCATGTTATATAACATTGTTAATTACGATTCGGGGATTGTGCTTTTTGAAAGTTGAATTTGTCATGTTGTTTAACAATTTCAAAATTACGATGAAGGAGTTTTATTTTTTGAAGTTTAAACTTATGTTATATAACATGTTTGATTATCATTAAATAATTGTTGTTTTTGAAAGTTGAAGGTTACATATTATATAACGTTGTTAATTACAAATCGATAGTTGTACTTTTTAAAAGTGGAAATTTTCATGTTATTTAATTTTCATTGTTAATTGCTATTAGATAGTTGTTTTTTTTAAGTTGGAGTTGTCCTGTTTTATTACATTGTTAATTACGATTGAGATTCGTGCTAATTGAGAATTGAAGTTACCATTTTATATAATTTTTTATTACGATCTTATAATTGTGGTTTTTGAGAGTTGAAGTTGTATGCTATATAACGTTGTTTCTTACGATTCGAGAGTCGTCCTTTTTGAAAGTTGAATGTCTTATCTGACAAACATTGTTAATTACGAATCGAGAGTTATAGATTTTTAGAGTTGTATTTTATCCTGTTATATAACTATTTAATAACGTCGTAATTTTTTAAAAATATGATGTCTTATTTTATATAACATTTTTAATTACGATGTGAGATTTACACTTTTCGAGAGTTGTAACTCTCATCTTATGTAGTCGTAATATATTAAGAGCTAGTTGTGCCAAGCTGTTTATTAAACGATATTTATGACTGGTCGTGTATGGATACCCAATTATGTTTGGTCCTGAATGGAGGGGTATTTATGCCTTGCACTGGATGTAAGGATAGTAATGTCATACCGTGCATTGGTTGCTAGTTATGGTTGGTTATGTATAAAACGTTAGTAGTATTTGGTCGTGTATTGAACGCTAGTTATGCCTAGTATTGAAGGAGTGTACGACAGTTTAGCGAGCCCTGCATAGAGTACTATTTCTTTCTGATTGTGTATGAAGTGATAGTAATGGCTACATATATACATCTATATATATATATATATATATGCATATATATACACATATATATGATGATTGCAGCGTCTTGTCAGACGAGTGCCACTCCCTCAGACATTTAAAATCCAGGAGCCTAAATGTCTGAAAGAGTATCTATACAAATATGATGTTACAGAGTCTTAGCTTTGTACGACAGCTAAGTCTCTCTCTCTCTCTCTCTCTCTCTCTCTCTCTCTCTCGGTTCAAAATGTTGAGATCCAGCAACAAGCAAGAGCAAGATAGCCAGCAGCAAATTAAACTGCAGACCAGCTTAATGCGGGTACTTGTCTTCCGCTTTATGTTTTTTTTTTTAATTAGAGATTTGCTTCTCCTAGAAAGGTTGCCTTCACCACGGCTTACGGGAGCCCTCTCTACCCCAATACACATATACACACACACAAATATACACGGTGCTAGTTGGCCGTTGACCCAGAAAAAGAGTTCATTCGCCCTTTCGTCCTACATGTATTACCTCAATGTAATATCTGATAGGATAATTCACTTGATCTCGAATCTGTCACTTATCCCATTTATATATTTTATAATAAATAACACATATATATACATATATATACATATATATGTGTGTGTGTGTGCGTGTGTGTGTGTGTGTGTGTGTGTGTGTGTAACATGTTAGTTATATTTGATCGTGTAGTGAACGCTAGTTATGCCTAGTATTAAAGGGTTAGTAATATCTGACAGTATACGAAAGTTTTGCGAGCCCAGCATAGAGTACTATTTCTTTCTGATTGTGTATCAAGTGATAGTAATGGCTATATATATGTATATATACATATATATATATATATATATATATATATATATATATATGGATAGATAGATAAATAGATAGACATATAGATAGATTGATATAGATATAGATGGCGGATTAGATCTGGCCGTGTCTGGAGGACTAGGATGATTAGCCTCACCGCTTACGAAAGAGTTTTTATGTTAGCCGTGTATGTAGGGCTAGTAATTTCTAGGCGTGTATGGGAAGCTAGTTATATCTTCCAGATTACATACTTTTTTTTAAATCTGAGTGTATACAGATGGCTAGTTATATCTGTCCGTGTGGAGAGTTTGTTATTTATGATCATATATCCATGTTATTAGATGTGGCCCTGCATGAACAGTAATCGTGCATAATTGGCTAGTCGTGTTTAGTCGCATATTAAAAGCCAATCTTTCCTTGCTTTGTATGACGTGATTATTGCGTGTGATCATCCATAAACGACTAGCAGTGGCTGGCGATTTATGCAATGTTAGTTTTGCTTAGCCGCGTATAAAAGGATAATTATTGCTGACAGTGTATGAAGGTCCAGCTATATATGTCCTAGTAGTGACACCTAGTTAACTCCAGCCGTGTGTGAGGGGGTAGTTGTATCTGATCGTGTATGGAAGAACAGTTATGTCTGCTTCTATACAGAAACCTAGTTTTATGTGTCCATGTATTGAGCTTCTCTTTCTGTCTGATTTTATATACATAGCTAGTTGTTTTCGGCCATATACAGGGTGTCCACAAAGTCTGGCTACATAATGTAGTCAGACTTTGTGGACACCCTGGAGATTATGCAGCCAGACTTTGTGGGCACCATGTAGATTATGTATCCAGACTTTGTGGACACCCTTTAGATTATGTATCCAGACTTTGTGGGCACCGTTTAGATTATGCAGCCAGACTTTGTGGACACCCTTAAGATTATGCAGCCAGACTTTGTGGGCACCATGTGAGTTATGTAGCCAGACTTTGGGGACACCCTTTTGATTATGTATCCAGACTTTGTGGGCACCGTTTAGATTATGCAGCCAGACTTTGTGGACACCCTGTAGATTATGCAGCCAGACTTTGTGGGCACCATGTAGATTATGTAGCCAGACTTTGTATCAGAGGTATTCCCCACATATGGTATTGGCTCGTAGTATCTGCCGGAAAAGATACTACACTTTGATCTTGGCCAAAAGTCCAAGAAAAACTGAACAAGCTAAGAACTGCATCTATTAACAACATACCTTTGATCTTAACGAAAAAGGCCAAGCACAAAGTATTACAGAGAGACCGACAGACCGACAGACCGACCGACTGACTGACAGATCGACCTACCGACCGACCGACGGAGTGAATATAGAGTCGCTTACACGCGACTAAAAACACAACAACAAAAAAAGAGCATGCACAAAAATAGGAATATTTCATTTAAAACCTTGGCATCATAAAACGATAATCCAGTAGAAAGTTATTAATTTTAAGGTAAGAAAAGGGAACAAAATTAGAATGAGGATATTTTTACCTCAGGTGCCAATAACCGAAAATTAAACACTTCGCTAAGCATCCTCTACCATTCCATTTTCGAATCAAACTAATGAAGTCAGTATTATAAGCTTCGCTTCCTTGCGTGTGACTTGAAGTAATTTTGATTAATTTATTTTTTTATTATTTTAACTTTTTTCATCAGCGATAAACTCGATTAAAACCTTGTTATACCGATTCACGTAAATGTATTTGATATGACAAGAGTTATATATCTATATTCAGGATAAACACATACTCTCAAACCATGCAATTGATTGCCAATAACGATTTTTGACAATATCGTATCATTGGCGATAATCTGTGAAAATATAACTCGTGCCAAAAAATATAGGAAAAAAGTAACAATTGCGCCAGTCTATTTCTTGTTACTTGATCGATGCGAACAGATACTACGCGTTTTTCTTAGTAAAATAAAAATGTTAACAGACGAAAAAGAACCGCGCTTTTAACGTTATGGAAAAATATACATTTTTTAAACGTTACTTTCGTTGTTGTCTTAATTATAGAACAAATTAAATTGAATTAAAATTAATGTAATGCAATTTATTTGACCATAATTGCGCTTCTGCTCTCGTGTGAGAAAACGGGTGGATGATACTTATACAATAGAATACACAGCATCCCAGCACATCTATTAATTGAATTGTTCGCGTATTTATTACCTCATTTAAAAGTCGATGCCAAGGTTCCAGGATTATGTTTGAAAAAGTAGCCTTTCTTCGGTTCGATTAAAATCGGCAGTGAAACTTTCTTGTAGCGCTCGCGTAGATGCTTTTTTCTAGAGTAGAACGAAACAATATGCATTTGGTGTGTATCATAGTGTCTATTGATGGGGTTGAAGGCCAAAATCAGATCATCGGGTGATCGTGTAATGGTGCTAAGTGGAAACCCTAAATTTATAACAAAACAATCAGTAGACAACTAAAGACAAACTAAAGATATGCTTAGAGAGAGAGAGAGAGAAAGAGAGAGAGACAGAAAGAAAGAGACAGAAACAGAGACAGAGAAAGGTGGAAGGATATATATATATATATATATATATATATATATATATATATATATATATCTGTCGCTCGTTCACTATAGAGAGACATGCTAAATTTATGCCTGCTAATGGAATCAAAAATACTTATTTAAACTTTATAATTTATCTATCTTTTATCTCTCTCTCTTTTTCTCTGTATATATATATATATATATATATATATATATATATATATATATATATATATACATCTCATAAAACATTATTTCTCTGTATCGCAACTCTTGTGGTTACGGAAACAGGAAACTAGATACTTTTCAATCAAATTGAGATTTGAAGGTTTTTAGTCGCGTGCAAGCGACTCTATAAGTCACTCCGTCGGTCGGTCTGTAGGTCTGTCGGTCTGTCCGTAACACTTGTGTGCTTGCCCTATTTGCTTAAGATCAAAAGTGTGTTTTTAATAGATGCTGTTCTTAGTTTTTAAAGCTTTTATTGGCCTTTTGGCCAAGATCAGGGTAGACTGGTTGTGGCCGATGTTTCCGTAAAGGATTCTGTGTTTCGGATGATCGCGGTTCATGCGCCCAGCACCGCTCGTGAAAGGGTCTCATTCTTCAGTCAGCTTGACGCGTTTGTAGATTGTCGGAAGTTGGTAGTGCTAATGGGGGATTGGAACGCCACCTCAGACCCCGAGAAAGATAAGGTAGGAGGCGATGCTAGAGGATCGGAGAGGTGTGAGTCCAGTCTTGCTGATCTGATGGCTAGATGCGGTCTAGACGACAAGTTTCGGGTCGAGTATCCGGGGTGGGAGATGTGGACGTGGATCAATAGCGTTTCCTCCCCTTCAAACACCTACTTAGACATGATGTTAGTTAGGAGAGGCGAAGGAGACTTCTTATCTTGTCCCACTTTCACTTGGCTAGGCCAGACAGGCCACAAACTGAAGCTTGGAAATAGGCGTAAGTAAGTGGCTCACTGGAAGTTAAACACCTCCCTTCTGGAGACAAGACTTCCAAGAGAAGCGAATAGAATTAAGTCAAAAATATCTAGTGGGGGCAGTTACCGGGAGTAGGTGGTGGGTAGGTTTAAAAGACAAAATTAGAACCTTCTCCGCCAAGTATGCCCAGTGTCTCGCACTAGATAAGGCCAGGACGAAGAATTAGCTAGAGCAGAAACTAGCCCGGGCTACAGTGGAGCGTGATAGGGTTAGTCATGAACTAGCTAAGCAGGACCTTCTGCGTGAGAATAGCGAGCGTTATGAAGGTCAAGTAGTCAGAGCTAGGCTTAGAAAGATAGGCAATGAAGCAGTCAACATCCGACGCCGCATTGTGAAATTTCTAGGCGTGGCTCGGACAAGTACATTGCAAAGGTAAGACATCCGGATGAACGCACCCTGGAATTGACTCGGGAGATTTGCGAGGGGTTTCGAGAACATTTCGAGGAGCGTTTTACGCAGCAGCCCGATCTTCCGGTACTTGAGTTAAGCGACTATTTGGCTGACTCTCCCCGTTCCGAGGCGGCTAGAGCGGCTAGTTGCGAGGGAAAGGTGACGGAGCGGGAAGTTTTTACTGCGCTGAAGCAGGTCAGCTGTGACAGATCGCCGAGACTCGATGGTCTGCCATACGAACTGTATTTGAGGCTGCTGTCCATATTTCTGTCTCTTCTGACGGATGTGTTCATTCATTGGTTGGCGCAGGGATCCATCCCGGGGCAAGTCACCAAGGGAGTGATCACATTGCTGAGGAAAGGTGGCGAGCATGGCTGGGAAGAGTTAGTCGATTACAAGCCCATAACTCTGCTAAACACAAAGTTGAATATTTTGGCCAAGGTCCCGTCGAATCGGTTGAAGGTTGTTATCGACAAGTTGGTTGAACCGGAACAGAACTACGCTGTGAAGGGGAGATCGATTCAGAACAACTTGCACCTGATGCGAACGATCCTAGAGGGGGGGGAGATGACGACACAGAAGCCGCGCTGATCAACTTAGATCAGTCCAAAGCTTTCGAAAGGGCCGACCATCGTTTCTTGGCATCTGTCTTAGAGGCCGCCGGTTTTAAACCGAACTTCTGCAAATGGATCTCACTGATGTATCGACCACAGCCGTCGTGCAAGTCAACGGAAAGCGCTCGAAACACTTTATCTCTCGGTCGATTCGTCGGGGTTGTCTGCTGTCGCTCTTGCTCTATGTCCTGGCTTTGCAGCCCCTATCCCGCAAGCTGAGACGTAGGAAGGCAAATTTGCCCCTGCGCGGAATTGCAGTACCTGGTAGCTCAGTTGCAAAGGTATTCTCGTTCGCTGATGATGTCATGGTCTTTGTGTCGAGCTTCAGAGACATCGAGATCGTGTCGGAGGCGCTCGCTCGGTAGGAAAGAATAACAGGAACCAAGATAAACTGAAGCAAGTCGGTAGTATTGCGGTTGGGCGCCTGGAGTGGCAACACTAACCTCCCGGTGCCCTTCTGCTGGACGGATGGCTCGGTTCGGATCCTTGACGTGTGGTTCGAACCGGGTCTCCAGCTTGACAAAAATTGGTAGGAGGTATAGTTAAATGTGGAGGCTGCAGTCAATTCGTGACTTCCTAGGAAACTTTCTATAAATGGTAGAGCTGGAGTGTGCGCCACTTACGTCTTTCCTCTCATCCTATACTGATTGCCCGTACTTCCCCTATCTTCTTTTCACAACACCTTTGGGGCAGAGGAAGACACTGGGTGAACAGACAGGTCTGTATTCAACATCCGTGTGAGGGAGGCTTGGGAATACCGGACTTGAAGTGTCATCGAGACGCTGAGAGGCTGACCTTCCTGAGCCACTATATGCAAGATGACCAACCGTGGCACCCCCTGGTTACTGCTGTCTTCCCCGACCTCGCTCTCGACCCTTCTATCGAGAGCCGTCGCAGGGCGTGGGGAGAATCTGCCTACATGTAAGAGTGCCGAGCATCGCTAAAACAACTACCAAGGTCCAGCGACTTGTGACTGCTACCCATAGGGAACTCCACAGGGATCTAGTGAAGGGGGCCGCCGCCCACACGCTATGCGCTCGTTAGGTTTGGCAGCAGAGTGAGATCCGCTCCGCGTTGAGCTGGGCGCCAGGTTCGAGTCATCTGAACAATTCGGAGTTCTCTCTAACCTGGCGATTGGCTCGAAAGGCATTTCCACTCAACAACATACAATGTAGTTCCGTGTTTTTGGAGTCGCCTGATTGTCCCCGTTGTGGGACAACAGGCGTAGAAACGACTCATCACGATTTCTTCGATTGCCGCGAACTCCGCCAGTACTGGTCGTATGTCAGCGAAGTGGCGGCTCGCATTGATCCTGAGCATCCTCGCCCAATTACCGTATCCAATGTCGTGGACAACGTGAGGCCGCTGTGGGACCAGGAAAAAGACAAATGGTCTACGTTACGATCCTGGCGAAAATGTTGATTTGGACGTCGCGTCTGCAAGGTTACCAGGGGGGTGCTGTATTTTTCTGATGAGTATTTGATCGCTTTCTTTAAACACCAACTACGGGTGAAGATCAGATGTGATGGAAGAAGGCTGCATCGCGCGGCATTTGACAGAATTTGACATGGATACATGTAGCAAGTCTGTGTGTACGAAGAGGAGCCAAATTTGAATAAGTGTTCCCCGCTTAGGTGTGGAACGCGCAGTTCCGTAAAGTAAAATTAAACAAGTAGCCTCCCAACTAGCTGAGTGTGTGTTCCATCCTTCCCCGATTAGAGAGCCTCCAAGCTCCAAATCCCCTCCTACTTGCAATTTTTGTTTTTAACCCCTTCGTCTAAATTTCACCCGTCTTGGAGAGAAATAAATACAAACTAACCCCCATACCTTATCCACAAAATTTTCTTTTCTAAATTCATCCGCATCTAAAAGGTAGCCCAACTTAGAGACCTACCAGTAGAAGCGATTTTCCTTTTAAAATTCTAGTAGAACGGGCAGTCTATCAACTAGGCAGTGTTGGGAG
>NC_136523.1:58148786-58151286 GCF_053919585.1 Euprymna scolopes | reverse complement strand
AAGTTTTGATGCCAGTTTAGGGCCTATCAGATTTGCGACTCTCTTTTGAACCCTGTCAAGGAGAGAGAGACTAGTAGCCGATGCACCGGCCCAAATATGACAGCAATACTCCATACATGGGCGAATAGTGGCCTTATAGAGGTACAGGATACTTTCGGGTGTTAGAAGTTTTCTAGCACGGTAGAGAGAGCCCACCTTCCTCGCAGCGGCCCTGGCAATGCCCTCGATGTAATTGTTCCAGCTCATGTTTCCTGTGAACGTTAGGCCAAGGAGCTTGAAAGACGTACTCTCAGCTAAAGAGTTGTTGGCCATTGCTATAGGTGGTAGAGAAGGTTTCCTGTAATTATTGAATGAAACCAGTTTTGTCTTGGTGGCATTGAACGTTACCATCCATTTTTGTCCCCATTCCACTACTGATTTGAGGTCATCCTCTAGTGTTTCTGCCATTACTTTAGATATATGTTCATTTGTTTTCCTGTCGTGCCTGCTATAGAGTGTGGTGTCATCAGCATATATACCCATCTCAGAGGCAATTTTATCGGGGAGGTCATTTATGAATATCAGGAACAGCAGAGGACCAAGGATAGATCCCTGGGGCACTCCGGCATTTATATTATATTGTTTAGACGTACGACCGTCGAGGACAACCTGGATTTTTCTCTTATCTAAGAAGGATTTAATTATGTTAAGTATTCTACCAGTGATACCGTAAGATCTAATCTTCCTGAGGAGACCCTCATGCCATACCCTGTCAAAAGCCTTAGATATATCTAGAGCTACCGCTCTGCCCTCTCCCGCTTTGTCCAGTGAATGGTATATGCGTTCAGAGATTACAGTGAGGATGTCTGCCGTGGAACGGGCTTGTCTAAATCCATATTGATGGTCGGTCAGAAGTTTAGCATCTGTAAGGTGCTGGACTAGAGCATGGTTAATTAAGATCTCAAATATTTTGGCAAAAAGTGGGAGGAGGCTAATAGGGCGATAATTTAATGGGTCAGTTCTTTCGCCAGAATTCTTGAATACTGGTACCACAGAAGCAGTTTTCCAGCAGCTCGGAAAGCAAGATTCATTATATACATACATATATATACATACATATATACACATACATATATACGCATACATATATACACATACATATATGTACATACATATATGTACATACATATATACACATACATATATACACATACATATATATACACACATATATACATACATATATATACACACATATATACATACATATACATATATACATATATATGTATATATACACATATATATACGTATATATGTACACATCTATATATATACGTATATATGTACACATCATATTTATACACATATATCTATACATATATATGTATATATACACATATATATACACATATATATATGTATATATACACATATATACATGTATATACATATATATACATATATATATGCATATATATACATACATATATGCATATATACATATATGCATATATATACATATATATACATATATATATGATGATTGCAACGTCTCTTGTCAGACGAGTGCCACTCCCTCAGACATTTAAAATTCATGAGCCCAAATGCCTGAGAGAGTATCTATACAAAGGTGATGTTACAGTGTCTTAGCTTTGTACGACAGCTAAGTCTCTCTCTCTCGGTTGAAAATGTTGAGATCCAGCCACAAGCAAGAGCAATATAGCCAGCAACAAATTAAACTGCAGACCAGTTTAATACGGGTACTGGTCTCCCGCTTTATGGTTTTTTAAATCAGAGATTTTCTTCTCCTAGAAATGTTGCCTTCACCACGGCTTACGGGAGTCCTCTCCACCCCAATACACATACACACACACAAATATACACGTACATATACACACACATATATATATATATACATATATATATACATATATACACATACATATGTATACATATATGTATATATACATATATATACATATATATACATAAGTCGATCTGTTCTATTTGGCCAAACACGTCTGACTGGCCATGACGGTGACTGGTTCCCGCTATTTTTGTAGCTTCATCATGACTCACTTTGTCCATAGCTCCGATAATGGGATAACAACCAAAATCTATTTCGAGAGAAAAAAAGGGGGGAAGTAGAAGAGAAAAAAAGAGGACATTAAATCCGGTTAAGTTAGATTTCAGCTAGAAATACTCTCGTTCAATTATGTGACGCTTGGCTGATATTATTAAAATTGTATTAGGTTGGAGGCGAGAAGAGCCGGTAGAGAATAGAAGGAGAAATTCAGATACAAAGGGAGAGATGGAAGAGAGAGAGTAAGCAAGCGGAAAATGAATTGGTAGATGGAAACAAAGACGGACGTGATAAAAATAATTAAATATTAATATTAAATACTTCATCGTTGAACAACGAAACCAATATTAAATATATCTACTAATCTATCCGAAGTAACATATCTATATAACACTAATCTTAATTTAATATCTATATGGATATCTATCTATCTAT
>NC_136523.1:58048786-58141286 GCF_053919585.1 Euprymna scolopes | reverse complement strand
CCATTAAGTTCAATTTTGCCCAGGTGGGGATTAAAGCATGGCTTAAAAAATACATAAACTTGGTTTCAATTGCAAATAACTCAATCCTCAACTTTTCGCATTACACCACGTGCTTAAAATGAGAATAAAGAGTACGAGAAAGATATTAGTCATTGGAGGTCTTTTAAGTGTTGCCATAGATGGTAATATCGTCTGCGTAAATTTTGAGAAATCATCTATGTGTGTTATTTTTAAAATCATTGATGAAGATCACAAAGAGAGTCGTGCCAAGGTGCGATCGTCGAGGCACGCCGGCGTGAATGCTGTGATATTCTAATTTCTGTCCATCAACGACTTTTCTCATAAACCTATCAGAGAGAAAAGATTTAACAGTTCAGAGAATCTATCCAGATATTCTGTAGCAGAAATATTGATTGGTCCAAAATATAATTGTTTGCTTTTTTTTATCTAGGATAGTGCATGCGCGGACGACATGCGCACAAACGCGTTTATGCATTTGAATTTTGTACGTCGAAGTGTTAACACCGATCGCTACTGTGTGCTCAAATTGCATGTTCTAATTGAAATGTTATAACATAAATGAGACATACCAGTGAGCATTTTATATTAAAGGTAAACGTGACGAAACATTCGAAATGTTATTTGAAATTTCAATGTGCAATGTCGATAGACGACTAAAGATTTTTATTAAAAGCAAGCAGAATTTTAAAGAAAAATTCATATCAGACTAGTACCAACGACTAGGTTTGACATTGCATAACTCTGAAAAAAAAAAAAAAACGATTTCGTTACTTTTTTTTTTGCGAAAAAAAAACGTATTGCCAGTTGAACGTAGGGATTAACTGTTAGGATCAAGTCGAACGGAAAATTGGTCTAAGTTGAGTGGTGAGATGTATATTTTTCTATTACATTTGAAGTACTGCATATCAGTGCAGTAAGAAGACCATGAAACATAGAGTGAGCTCTAAAGTCTGGCAGTCTGAGAAAAATAACCATTAAAAAGTAAGCATTAAAAAATAACCATTAATAAGTAACCATTAAAAAGTAACCATTAAAATCGAAGGCTTTTCAAAACCTCAGCAGTTGAGGAGGATTTTGCTGCATGCCAGTTTGGGTGGAAGGATATAGGTCGAAGAGCAACTGTTGCTATGTGTTTACTAGATCACATCCTATTAAGTACTTGTAAAACATTGGTCATGGATTCAATATTGCGGCAAAACAACAGAACGCTAAGCGACTAAGTTCACAATATATAATTAATTTGAATTATTAATATCGCCACTGTATTCATCGTACGGATAAAAGCAGTTCTGCCAATGTTTGCCATTAATATTTAGTTGAATATCTGCATCGATACACCGACTAGTTAACAGCGTGGGAAAATCGATCTGGCGGATTTATTTCGCTTTAATGGGTCTTTACATCAAAGCAACTGCAGGAGGTTGTCGGCCAGTCGAAAACAACTCGTAGTTGCCGACAAATTTCTATTTTGAAAAAGGTTGCATACACAAAGAAACATAAGCATGTACACGTATTCCTTTTGTAATGAGTTGGTATATACAGTTATTATATAGTATAGGTTACCATAACTTTAATACGTTGGTTTAAGTTGAATAATCAACGTTAAACTGTATTAAGACGAATCTGGTGAGCACGCTTTTAACCCGAAGTAAGCCTAATCTCTATTCTTTATTACAAATAAAAAAAAATATTCTTATTGCCGGTATACATCAAAATACTATTAGGTATATACAAATACAAACGCACTCACACACATGCACTCACAAAACATATACACTCATACTTATACAAATATACATATTCATATATACATGCACACATTTATATACATATACATACATGTGCATATACATATAATATATATGATTAATTATACACATATATACATTAACATATATATACACATACATATATACATATACACATACATATATACATATACACATACATATATAGACTTGTATACACATATATACATATATATATATATAAATATATATATATATACATGTGTATATGTCTTCTCAATTATTAAATCATTTCTCTCTGAGAGGTTCATAAGAGTAGTGGTTGATGGTCAGAAATCAGAAGCTCACAGTATTAATGCTGGAGTCCCTCAGAGGTCCATCCTGAACTTTACTCTGTTCCGAATCTGCATTTGTGATCTTCCAAATCACATCCTTACACCATTCATAGACATTTATGCTGATGACACTATTTTCTATGGTAGCACATCTAAGACCTTAAACGGCCAAGTTCTGTGTGTCTGTCTCCTCTGATCTTGAGCTAGTGTTACAATGGGGAAAGAGGTGGCTTGTTATTTTGAATGTATCTAAACCAAGCTTTCGTCTTTACATAATAAATGTTCTGATCCTCATCTGGCATCACTTGAAATGAATAGCTCTCATCTTGTGGAGGCATCCCGTTTTGACAAGCTTCTTGGTTTGACCTTTACTCCTGATTTTAAATGAAACACATACATTAAATCCGTTGCCAAGGCCGCTGGAAGAATGGTAAGATCCTTTTATAGATCCAGTAGATATCTCACTGCTGATTCAATTCTCTAACTATACAAGGGGCAGGTACTCAAATGATAGAGTACTGCTGCCACATCTAGAAATGCTAAAAAGGTATATATATATATTATTCCTTATTGGAATTTTTTATTTATTTATTTATTTTTTATTTTTTTTTTAGATGAGCATTGTATGTTAATTTTATTTTATTTTCGGACTACTAGTCTCATCTTCTCTTTTTTATTTGGTGCACAACGTTTCGGCCAACTTCCTCTGGCCTTCGTCAGGTGGTAACCGCGACGGATAGGAACTTCGAATCTCCTAACTGCATTCTCAGCCATCACTGTCATCCGTAGTTGTTGTCGTCTCACCACATTTTTGACCAATTACCTCTGGCACGCTTTGGGTGGGATTGAAACCGCTATCTTCAGACAATGTTTATCTGGAACCGTAGAGATTCAACGTCTCTATCAACTGCGCCACGGGCCCCGAAGGGCGATCAAGGTTGGATTCTTTGATCTTATAAATCCATATTTATTTATTATCTGATCTTCAATAGTCGGGTCCGTACCGATTGGTATATATATATATTATTCCTTATTGGAATTTTTTATTTATTTATTTATTTATGTTTTTTTTTTTTATTGATATATTTTTTAAATTAACATACAATGCTCATCTAAAAAAAAAAAAATAAATAAATAAATAAAAAATTCCAATAAGGAATAATATATATATATACCAATCGGTACGGACCCGACTATGGAAGATCAGATAATAAATAAATATGGATTTATAAGATCAAAGAATCCAACCTTGATCGCCCTTCGGGGCCCGTGGCGCAGTTGATAGAGACGTTGAATCTCTACGGTTCCAGATAAACATTGTCTGAAAATAGCGGTTTCAATCCCACCCAAAGCGTGCCAGAGGTAATTGGTCAAAAATGTGGTGAGACGACAACAACTACGGATGACAGTGATGGCTGAGAATGCAGTTAGGAGATTCGAAGTTCCTATCCGTCGCGGTTACCACCTGACGAAGGCCAGAGGAAGTTGGCCGAAACGTTGTGCACCAAATAAAAAAGAGAAGATGAGACTAGTAGTCCGAAAATAAAATAAAATTAACATGCTAAAAAGGCTTATCCTGCCTTGATAGAGTTCAAAATAGACTTAGTAGCCTCGTAGGCGATGTCTTTTCTCTTCCCTACCACCTTTTTCACACAGAAGAGATGTTGCGAGTTTATCTGTGCTTTATCCTTATATTCATGGCAAGTGCTCGACTGAGCTCCAATCTATGGTCCCCCTCGCTTAACTTTCACAAGAAACACCCTAGTAGAAAACAATATCAATAATTCCCCCCCCCCACTCTTTATCTATGCCTAAACCTAAATGTGGATTCCATGAGCAAAGCTTCTTTCTTAGAATTACATGTCTATAGAATTGTCATACGTTTTCCTGCTTTACAGCTGACTACAATATGGTTGTTGTCAAGTCTTGATGAGCTATTCCATATGTTAACAGATTTACCGAATTTCCATTACTAACAACTACTATAGTGCCCACTTGTCTACTGCACACTTTTTAACCCTTATCCTTGAGTGGCCTCTTGGCTTTGATAAGTGGTGATTCACATGCAAAAAAAAAACACAAAAAAATCTAAACCACACACACACACACATATATATGAACATATACATATATATATCCATACATATATAAATATATATATATATACATATATAGTATATATATAATATGTATATAATATACATAATATATATATAATATATATAATATACATAATATATATATATAATATATATAATATATATAATACATATATATAGTATATATACATATATATATAATATAAATATATATAATATATATATTATAATATATATAAATAATATATAATATATATAATATAATATATAAATAATATATAATATATATAAGATATATATACTATATATATGATATATATAAAATATATATAATATAATATATAGATAATATATAATATATATATAAGATATATATACTATATATATGATATATATAAAATATATATAATATATAATATATATAATATATATATATAATATATATAATGCATATATTATATATATAATATACATAATGTATAAAATTTATATATTATATATATAATATATATATAATGTATAAAATGTATATATTATATATATAATATATATGATATATAATATATATGATATATAATATATATAATATATATATATAATATAATATATATAATATATATATAATATAATATATATAATATATATAATATATATATATATATAATCTATATATAAAAAATGTAATTCTTGGTTTGTTCAAAGTTTATACAACCATATTTCTACATTACCAATTTACTTGAAATTTTAAGACGACCGCTCTTTAGAGTCGAGGGATGTTTTTATGTTATTAAAATTAACTTACATCGCCAATTATTAAAAATGTTAAATAAAATAAATCTATTTTCTTAAGCAGTTTGTGCGAACCTGTTTTGTTGATAGAACTTAACTTCCGGTTCGATTCATTTCACACCCATGAATTGACGAACGAACTAGAAGATTTCATTTTCTGTTTACTCGATTAGTAAAAAAAAAAAACAATAACAAAAAACTTAATTCATTTGTTTATCTTCCAAATTTTTTATTTTAAACATTTTTTCTTTATTATATTAGGCAAAAAAAGTTTGTCGCTTTCTTTTTGAGTCGAATTCGTTTTGTTTTTGTTTTTGTTGTTTTTGTGTTTTTTATTTTTCTATATAAGAAAATATGCACTAGTTTTCTAATTATCAACAATAAATTGTTTGTTAAAAGTACACATTTTACGGATTGGTAACTTGCTTTAATAATATTTGGTGCTAATGTAGAGAGTGTCCCGCGCTATTTTTTAAATCGTATTTCCAGGTTTAATTAAATGTTTATTATATTTTTTTAAATTCAATTGTAAGGTTAAAATACAGATTAGGTCCAAAACACCCTCCCCTGCCCATGTTAAGAATGGCTTTTAAAATAATAATGTTATTATTTTAGCACGGATTACTCTCTGCATGAGTACCAACTTTGACCTAACAATTTAATAAACAAAACATGGTACTTATGCAGAGAAAGTACGTGCTAAAATAATAACGTTATTTAGAAAGCCATCCTTAACATGTGGAGGGCGTTTTGTAACTATTCTATACTTTCACCTAACAATTTAATAAGCAAAAGATGGTACTTATGCAGAGAAGGTACCGTGCTGAAATGATGCTATTAAAAAAGGCATTCTTTACATGGGAAAGGAAGGATGTTCTGTAACTATTTTATACTTTCATCTAACAATTCAATAAACAAAAGATAGTACTACCGTTATTTAGAAAGCTATTCTTTACATGGGGAGAGAGTTTTGCATCTATTCTATACTTTCAGCTAACAGTTTAATAAACAGAAATAGATAGTACGTATTCATAGAAAATACCGTGCTGAAATAATGTTATTTAGGAAGACATTCTTAACATGAGGATGGTATTTTGTAACTATTCTGTCCTTTCACCTAACAATTTAAAAACAAAACATGGTACTTATGCAGAGAAGCTACCCTGCTGAAATAATGAAGTTATTATTTAGAAAGCCATTCTTAATATGAGAATAGGGTTTTTTTGTAACTATTCTGGACATTCACCTAACAATTTAATAAACAAAAGTAAAACTTAAGCAGACAAGGAACAGCACTGAAGCATTAACATTATTTAGAAACCCATTCTTAACATGGGAGGGAGGATGTTTTCTAACTATTCTGTACTTTCCGTGCTGATGTGTTAAATCGTATTTCCACGTTTAATTAAAGTTTTATGATATGTTTTTTATTCAATTGTAAGGTTAAAGTACAGATTAGTTACACCCCCTCCCCTCCCCAAGTTAAGAATGGCTTTTTAAATAATAACGTTATTATTTCAGCACGGATCACTCTCTGCATGAATACCGATTAATGTTTTGTTCTTTGCTTTTTTACCGTATTTTTTTGTTTTTTTAAGAATACCTTTTTAACAAAAAATTGAAAGTACACGTTGTTTCTTTTTTTTTTACAGAAGTTGTTTTTATATAAGAAAATATGAATGCTTTTTCTTTATTAAAGAAATTGTGTACTCGTGCTATTGATCCGTGCTGAAATAATAACGTTATTATTTAAACAAAAACATTCTTAACATGGGGAGAAGAGGGCATTTTGTATCTATTCTGTACTTTAACCTTACAATTGAATAAAAAAAAAACGGTAAATTTTTAGATAAGGTCAACCTCCACAATTTTCTTTTAAATGACGACTTTTAGATGTTTCCGACTATGCTGAATACGGAAATCGCATTGAAATTTTGCAAAAATAAGTAGTTATTAATATATTAAAAATTTGTATAATGCATTGTAATCTTTGGCAGCCATCTTTTTTACACGCTTGTGCGCGTCATAAACAAATCTGCGCGCGTTACAAAGATTGCCGCCAAATAATACAATGCATAAAACAACTATCTATATCTCGATAACTACTTATTTCTGCAAAATTTCAATGCGATTTCTGTATTCAGCATAGTCGGAAACATCTAAAAGTCGTCATTTAAAAGAAAATTGTGGAGGTTGACCTAATCTAAAACAATTACCAAAAAAAAAACATAAAACTTGAATTAAACTTGAAAATACGATTTTAAAAAATAGCGCGGATCAGTAAGTGCATTAGCACCCATTAATCGACTAACGTGACCTTATTGGCAAATACGATCCGGCTACAATGTTGAACGCGCCGTTCGCATTGTTTTTCTTTGTTTGTTTTTTCAAGTTAAATTCAGTTTTCATAATATCTTTTTATTTTTTTATAATTTCACAATATCTTTTTTAATAATAAATTGTTAGTTAAAAAGCACAGAATAGTTACAAAACACCATCCCCTCTCTAAGGTAAGAATGGCTGAAAACAAATATTAGGTACTCATGTAGAGAGTGATCCGTGCTGAAATAATAACGTTATTATTTAAAAAGCCATTCTTAACATGGGGAGGGGAGGGTGTGTTGTATCTATTCTGTACTTTGACCTTAGAATTGAAAAAAAAAACAACATATAAAACTTTAATTAAACTTGGAAATACGAGTTAAAAATTAGCGCGGATCAGTAAGTTCATTAGCACCAGAAATTGTTTGGTGTAATACAGAAAAGTTTCTACCAAGAAAACCATTATTTTATTTATTCATTTTTTTTTTTTTTGCTATTCTTACCAAGGGGAGGGGATGGTGTTTTGTCACTATTCTGTGCTTTCAACTAACAATTTATTAAAAAACCAAAAGGTAAATTTTCACATTAGGTCCACCTCCACAATTTTTAACATGGGTAGGTTGGGGGTATTTATTCTGAAAGCCATTCTTAACATGGGTAGAATGGTGGTATTTATTCCAAAAGCCGTTTTTAAAAGACGAAAGACAGGTAAAAGGTTGAAACACGTGGTTAGGCATGGGTGTTGTTTATTCCGAAAGCCGTTCTTAATATGGGGAGGTTGAGAGTGTTTATTCATGGCCGTCAGTGAATTATAGTGCATAGTACAGGTCTTTATATCTCGAAAACTAATTGCCTCTGCAAATTTTAAATGAAATTTTCTTATTCAGCATAGTCAAAAATTGTGGAGGCGGACTTAATGTAAAAAAAATACCCTCCCCAAAAAATATATCGTGAAATTTAAATTTAAGCGCGGTACTAATAATAAAATTAGACAGAAAAATACACCTTTGGGTTTGTACTTGCAAAAAAAACTGAAAATTTGTCAACAAAAACAAATGTATAACAAGTAAATATTTTCAAAGGCAAGATAAGTTACTTTTCTACCTAATTGGGTAATTTTTAGTGTTTTTATTGAGTTTGTACTACTATACATATAAATTCGAAAAAGTTGTCAAAAAATAAATGTATAAGAAATATTATCAAAGGCTTGATATGTTACTTTATTACAAAAATGGATAATTTTTTTTATTTTTTTTAATGTAAAATGTTTAGTGGGCTAAAAAACACAGCGTTTACTGCTATATTTGAAAATTACAAATGGCGGCAGACTGTGTTAAACATATTAGGTTTGGGAAAATGAGTTAGAACTAAAAAACTATACAAAATACTGTTATAAACCACCGGATACGTGTCTGCCTGTGTCACGGTAACATATATTGAGTGAGTTCCTGACTGAATTTTGTATAGTTTTTTTAGTTTTAACTAATTTTCCCAAACTTTACGTGTTCAATAGTCTGCCCAATTTGTATTTTTCAAATATGCAGATAAACATTACATGTTTTCGAACCGATTAAACATTTTACACTAAATAAAAACACTAAAATCTTATCCAGTTAGGTAGAAAAGTATCGTATCTTGTCTTTGATAACATTTATTTGTTATATTTATTTTTCAACAACTTTTTCGTTTCTGTGTTTAGTAATACAAACCCGTTTTATTTACTATAACGTTAGTCGGCTCGAAAAACAGTGTTTATCAGTGTATTTGAAAAATACAAATGGTGAGGGACACTGTTGATGATGTTTAGTTTGAGAAACTGATTTAAAACTAAAAAAAAACTATACAAAATACTATCAGAAACCCACCGAATATCTCAGCCTATGTCACAATAACATATAATATGTACGTGTCTGACACTGTTTTGTATGGTTTTTAACTGATTTTCCCAAACTTAACGTATTCAACAGAGTCTGCAACCATTCGTCTTTTTCAAATACATAGATAAACACTGAGTTTTTTTAGCCATTCAAACATTTTACATTAAATAAAAACACTAAAAAATTATCCAGTTAGATAAGAACGTAATTTACCTTACCTTTGCTTTCATTTAATCGTTATTGGACAACTTTTTTCGAATCTGTGTATAGTAACCCCCGCCTTACCCAAATATTAATTAAAAACTCACATTTTTGAATACAATAAAAAAGAAAACTATTTAGCGTTTCAACGTTTTAGCAACTTTCGGCTTAATCAACTGAATGTTGGTCGAGCCCAAGCCACGATTGATGGTTACTCCCGAGGATCCGGATCCAATTCTGCAAGAGTACAATTTTTTTTTATTTTCGCCTTTTTTTTTTTACTTTTTGGAGTGGATTGCTGTACGATGAATATAAGAAACATGCATTTTCCCTTTTTATTAGAATTTTCCATTACACGAAATTAAGCCACAGCAACGCGTGGCAGAGTACAGCTAGTATATTATATATATATATATATATATATATATATATATATATATATATATATACATAATATATATAATATGTATATAATATATATATAATATATATAATATATATAATATATATGTATATAATATATATATAATATATATAATATATATATAATATATATGTATATAATATATATATAATATATAATATATAATATCTCTATCTTCTTCTATCTATCTACCAATCTTCTATCTATATAAATAAAATGAACTCATTTTTTCCCGCTGATTTTGACATTAATAGGATTAAAAATCAAGATATTTCATGCAAATATAATATGCACAAACGGCAGAACAATATCTGAGGTGTGTTATAGGCTTATTATTTCTCAAATGCCTCGATAATCTTAGATTTCTATACTTTTTTTGCTAAGAAGTCACGGCGAAAATCGGTTAAGATCAATGGAAGTGGTAAAATATTTTCTCTCTAATAAATTTCTCCTCACCCTGCCACCACTTTACACCGTTTGGGGATCGTTCACAAGGAACAGTTGAGAAGAGAACACCGGTTTGGGTTCGTAGTTCTTTCATGTGAAGTTATTTAAAATCACTAAACTAAGCTGCAGTGCTCTATGGCGTAGTGGTTAGCGTGCTGGACAATTCACATTATATTTTCACGTTCGCGCCGACCTACTGTAGTCGTTTTTGTTTTCCTAAACAACTGGAATGGACTTTTCTTGGTGGCCGACCTGTTAACGTTGCAGATATTTTTCTTGTTTGTTTTTTTTTCACACTTTATTTTCCTACTTTTACTCATGACTCCGGGTTTGATCCTTCCTACTAACCTACCATAACATTTTCTAAAACTCCCCCCTCACGGAAACAAGCACTCGGGCAACGCCGGGTACCCCCGCTAGTATATGTATATAATATATATATACAATATATATATAATATATATATAATATATATATATAACATATATATGATATATATAATATACATATATAATATATATATAACATATATATAATATATATAATACATATAATATATATATAATATATACATAACATATATATATGATATATATAATATATATATAATATATATATAATATTTATAATATATATATATAATATATATATAATATATATAATATATATATAATATATATAATATATATAATATATATAATATATATAATATATATATAATATATATATAATATATATAATATATATATAATATATATTTAATATATATATAATATATATTTAATATATATATAATATATATTTAATTTATATATAATATATATATAATATAAATATAATATATATAATATATATATAATATATATATATATTATGTATATATTATATATATATTATATATATAATATATATATAAATGCATATAGATAGATAGATAGATAGATACGATTGGTCATTTATGACGCCACAATGAATAAATCCCTAACGAGATTTTGTAACTTTAATTTTATGACGTCACGCCTGTTTCTCATTATCTACCGTCCAGTTATAAATAAAATTATTGAGCACTATGCATAATTTCGTTCTTTTTTTCTACTTGGAAGTCACAGCTGAAGGGTATTCGAAGATAAGGGTTGATAATTATAAGTTTGTATTGTAGTAATCGTTAATGGTGTTTTCTGGATATACTTTTATTGTTTTGGGGGATCGTTGAGCAGGCTCTTGCCTACATTGGATGTTAACGATACCATGTTGCATTTAACCGAAATGCAGTCCAGTGTAACAGGGTTTCACGGGCGGTAAATTATTGGAAATAAGTTTGTTAATTAAATTTGCGTTCAAATTTAGGCGCAGTAGGGGAAATTGCGTATAGTTCAGTTGTTTTGCGTGAACGTTTGGCGAGATGGAACCATAGATTAGAGCTCGGTCGAGTACTTGCTATAAAAATAACGATAGAGTAGATAGAGTCCTTCGACGTCTCTTCTAGGGGAATGAGGTTGTAGGGAAGAGAAAAGAGCATCAACTTCTAGGTTTCCTTGTGTAATAATTTACTAAAGAATATTCTGCACAAGTAAATTCTGACAAATGGGGGAGACTTGCTGGTTTCATGGTGAGATTTTATATATGTCACATTAATCGTTTGCTTGTAATTGACGTAGGTTTTGTATGTTTTACGCTTTGCATTAAGTAGCTTTATGCTTTGTTTGGGGCTACTTCCATAGAATATAAAATATGCATGTAAACGTGAACTTTTTAAAAGTTAACCTATCAAATTTTCTACGAAGTTGTCTTTCTAATTCCTCTAATTGATTGGGAACGAATTCTTTAAGATCGTTGCTTTTTTATTTTTATTTATTTTTTTTATTATTCATTTATTTTTACATGGAGGTCACCACTTGTATGTTACGGAGATGTTTAGTTTTATATGTTGTTTTGACACTCACGCAGTGTACGACCTGTGACATCCACAAAGCTGACGGAAAGAACAGGAAAATGTCGGTTGAGGGTTCCTCAGTTTTTAACACGTTACGCTAAATGTAAATATTTATCTAACCACCAACCCTAAACCTTAGATTAGCTTTACCTACACGATTAAAATTAAATAAAGATTTCTTCCAATTTATGAAAAATCCGTCTGCCTAGATTCGTATTAGCTAAAAACCGACACCGTATTCATGTCTAACATTGCGATCGGCTTTTTCCAGTTATTGACGATAGCTGCCGGGCGAAACCGAATAATGTCTTGGAAATAGCGCGTCGTGCAATGCATAAACATCCTAATTTTTTAACACATTCTTAAATTTTGCAAAAGACTCGGCTAGAATTTTAGTCTTTTCAGCCATTTGCAAGTTCACATCACCAAGGTTTAAATACCAATGGAGGATAGATGTTACTGAATGCACGGTGGTCCGACACACATGTGTAACAAGCGGCGGCGATAGAAAACGCGAAGAATAAGTTTATTGCATTTTTTTCAGCGATTAACTATGGCTAGGCATGCGCGTCCGGAGCACGCTTTGTCATACGCGTGTTGTACCAAAAGCAAAGCCTCTATTTTTTTTTTTTTAACTCAAAACGATAAAGAAGGGTAGTGCGACCCGTTGTGCTTCAGCATACATTTTCTACATAGTCAACACTATTCTCGATGCATTTTGACCGGAATTCATTGAGGCATCTCTTCCTCTGACGTACGTCCAGGAAAAGCGTTTCATACTCTCAATATCTGCAACAAAGATATGAAACTTGCAGGTCGTTAATATATAAATCAGTCATATTAAAAATGATATTGCCACTCTCCTCGGATCGATTCGGATCGTTTGAAGCGGAATAAAAATTTGAGGCAATAATTTTGGATCATCTCAAGTATATTTTAGTGTTCACTATTCTTGACCCATCTCAAATCAGTACTGTACTGCAAAACTACCAAGGTACGACACATTAAATATAATGCAAGTAAAATCTAGTAAAATCAAATTAATTCATTGTAATTTTTATCTATATTGAAGCAGAATGATCGGGGTTTAACTTGCATATGAACATAGTTTATTTTAGACTCCATAAACGAAAAATCGAAATAAACGAACCTTTACGAAATGAAAACATAACAATGTCGGCATTTTTTTTCGTAAATACGAGAAATACATCTAAGTTGAATATTAAAATTTTAAAAAAGTCAGTAATCTAAATTATTACATGATAAAGTTTTCGTCCAATCGTTAGTCTAGTAAAATAAAAGAGCAATGTCGTACCATGGCTTGTAATATTATGAAAAAGATCTATACATATGTGTATATCTAGATAATATCTCACATTTATGCAGACAATATATAAAACAATAAACTTCCATGTCCTAAGTGACAAATTTTCCTTATTGATACAAATTAATTAATTTTAACTATCGTAATTTGTTATCTGATAAAAGTAATATTTAAATTATTTCTATTAAATTCTTTCTTATTCTAGGAAATATTAATTTTTAATTTATAAAACTAAATAATAATTATCTTATAACTTACCCCTTCAGTTATCTTTATCGGATATTTATTTTCAATTAAAAAGTGTGTATGAAATTATAAACTATAAATCACGTTTATATTATACTAGCCTGGGTGCCCGGCGTTGCCCGGCGTTGCCCGGCGTTTGCTGCGTGTTTGGAGTTGTGTGTTGAAAAAAAATAAAACAGTTGTAATAGGCAGACAGGCTCGAATCTGTGACGCGACGCCGAAAAGATAGTGGAGGTGTGTCTAAGCGTGTTGCTTGGGGGGGATAGGGAAAAATTGCGAGCACAAAAACAGGAGTAGTAAGAAGGATCGAACCAGTGTCGTGCCAGAGTAAAACGAGGTGATAAAAACAAACATTCTTACCGATGTACCCAGCGTGGTTGTGACATCGCGGACGGTCGAAATAAGCATGTTATGCGACGTTGTGGAAGCGAGGATTGAATGACTTGCAAAAAATATCAGTGAAAAAAAAATGACCTTCTCTGTAAAAAAAAGAGTTTAGATGAGGATGAAGACATTTATGTGTTGGGCCAATTTTTCGGTATTTGTCGTCCGAAAGGGTCAAGCTTCAAAACGCTATCGAACTCGTAGAAAATCTGTTGCCTCTGTCGAAAGTGGTAGGCAGATATACAAACATACATACACACATACATTTAAACAGATTTTTGCTTTTTATATTATAGAAGAATACCGATTGTAAAATCGGCTGCGCACAAAGAAATTTACTTAACTCTGGATTCATAATTGTGTCCATTACTTGATTCATAAATTATGTTTTTGATTTTACAATGAACGTTATAAAATAGGTAAAACAGAATAAATTTATCGATCTATCGATCTATCTATCTGTCCATCTCTATCTATCTATCTATCTATCTATCTACCTACCTAACTGGAGAGGTAGACAAGAATTGGATATGATGACGTTTCATAAAACCGGTCTGCTTACTTACACGAGAAGGGAGCCCCCATTTCATGTAACATGAAGAAACGAGTAATACAGCTTACACGGCGACACTTATCAGTGAAATGCGAATACATTAATTAATTGACATTAATAAAAACAATACTTATATGCAAGTTAAAAGTATGACATTAATAAAAGCGTCCATTTCGACCCGCAGTAAAATAACACCAGTAAAAACTTGTAAAGTAGAATCGATTCATTGTACTTTTTGTAGCACTCTCAAGAAGAACGATTCTAAAAAATCTTATATTTTTTACTCTCCGTAAAAACCAATGTATTCTCAAAACGTTCCTCAAAAAGCTAAAAACGGGAACATAAAACGTTATGCGTATTTAGACAACGACAACAATGAAAACAACAATCTAAAAAATCAAATAATTGATCAATTTCATTAATGTTTTAAATGCTTATTTAAAAACAAAGATGAATTATGTAGAAATTGAAATAAAATAATATATAAAAAGATTGCTCTATTTTCCTTCTCTTCTAATGCGAACAAATCATAATTTTTCTTTGGAAGATTGACATTTTAATTGTTTTCACATATAAAAATAAGCTAAAATGAAGAAATATAATATAATAAATTTTGGGTAACAAATGTTGCGGATCCATACCATTTTTATCTATTTTTTTAACATGTTGGAAGCTATATTAAAAGTATTTACGTTTTACGAATTGAAAAGAAAGATGTTTTGAACAATTTAACCGGTGTAATTTACAATTATGTCCGAAGTTATTTCATATTTTTAATGATTGAATATGTCAAGATTAGTAAAAAAAAAATGTAGAAGATTCAGTCTTAAAAACTTATGAATAAACAGACAAGCTTTTTTTTTTACACAGTGGTCACAACTTACCGAGGCCCGGAAGCCACTCAAGGATAAGGATTATTTATCTGGACATAAAGTGAAACCTTATTTTTAAAAATTAAAAGGGTATGTCGTTTTTGAATAGTGGATAATTTAAAAATATTTTAAGAAATAAATAAACGTTTCCTACGAAAAACTGATGACACTAATCTGTTAAGCACTTTGCTGATAAAGAACGCAACTAGCAGTGTCAGAAATTTCGTGAAAATAGTGAATAATTCCACCCCATCTTTCCAAGCTTATAACTCCTCGAAAAATGTAATTCAAGCCCTAATTTTTTTTTTCAATTAAAGGAGTAAGGACCAAGGTTTTATTTTAAAAAAAAAACAAAACAAAACAATGTGTTTTTTTTTTTTAAAAAGGTTTTAAACTTCGGACTTTACAGGTAAATTTCTAAAAAACTGATTTTTTTTTTGTTTTAAATTTGAATATATTATTTATTGACCTTTTCTCTTCAATTTGTGATATATAAACCTATTAAACATAAATTAATTATTTACTTTTTAATAGACATTTCAAAATGAGAGGCGTAAATTATTCGACCCCCTATCTTTCTAAGCTTATAACTCCTCGAAAAATGTAATTCAAGCCCTAATTTTTTTTTCAATTAAAGGAGCAAGGACCAAGGTTTCATTAAAAAAAAAAAAAAAGACAAAAAGAAAAAATGTGTTCTTATAAAATAAGGTTTTAAACTTCGGACTTTACAGGTAAATTTCTAAAAAACTGATTTTTTTTTTTGTTTTAAATTTGAATATATTATTTATTGACCTTTTCTCTTCAATTTGTGATATATAAACCTATTAAACATAAATTAATTATTTACTTTTTTATAGACATTTCAAAATGGGGGGGGGCGTGAAAATGGGGGGGCGTGAATTTATAAAAAACGTTTGTCTAAAATATTATATTCGGTTTATTGGAAAGAACATAAAATTTCACATTGACCCTGAAAATATCGTAAAAATAGAATCAATAGAAAAATTTTGATAGATTTTAAAAATTTAAAAATTTAAAAATATTGAGTTTAAAAATTGAAAAATATTGAGTTCGGAAAATTCATTACTGTTTTAAAAAAAAAATAAAAATATTTTTATTACTTTTAAAACAACTGTAATAGTTTATTTTGGAAGTATAATTCATAAAGAAAATAAATAACCCACTTTTAACAGAGAAATTACGAGATTTTTATATTGTATTCGCAGTTTCGTGTTAGGGGTGTCAAAAATTCCTACAAAAATTCTGATACTGCTACCGTTGCGTTACTTGTTTCTTTTGTCAGAACACAAATGTTATTTCTAAACTAAATAATTGAAACAATTATTATTTCAGATTAAATTATTTCGTACATGGCAGGTTTACAATCAATTTATATAAAAAAAAATGTGACTTTTACTTTATGTCCAGAAAAAAGAAAAAAAAAACTTTTATGGAAAATAAATGTACGATACATTTCAATCAAGGAGTAGTATATATTAAAAATACACTTAGTTTTAAGAATTTAAAATATTCTAGATTAAATAGGCTTTTAATAAAAATAACTTAAGTATTACTTTTCTCGTGTAACTAATTACCAAATACAATAATACTAAATAAATAGTACTAAACACAATAATACTATATACAATAGTACTAAATACAATAATACTATATACAATAGTACTAAATACAATAATACTAAATACAATAATACTATATACAATAGTACTAAATACAATAATACTATATACAATAGTACTATATACAATAGTACTAAATACAATAATACTAAATACAATAATACTATATACAATAGTACTAAATACAATAATACTAAATACAATAATACTATATACAATAGTACTAAATACAATAATACTAGATACAATAATACTAAATACAATTGTACTAAATACAATAATACCAAATACAATAATACTATATTGAAAATTTATATTAAAGAAAATTCTATCAGTTCCGGAAAGTTTAGGTTTTTAGTGTTGTCTGCTTAAAATACTATCCCTCTATATATCCTTTTTCATAATGTTTCAAGTCAAAGATAACACATTTACTGATATATTTTAGTTAAATAATGTTTGAACAAAACTTATAAAGATATAATATATATCTGTACTTTTCCCTATATTTATTAATGTTTAATAAGACATATGTTTTATATTTCTGCTATGACATTGCTAATGTTTGATTTTTTTTTTGATTTTTTAAATATTTTGTGACGTTCAAATCAAATTTAATTCGTTTTATTCAGTGTAAAATAAAGAATGCTTATATGCGATTCAAACTTGATTCCTTTTCCTCAATATAGAGGAAAAATTACGATGAATGTTAATAGTTTCTTTTTACTAGTTTTTTCGGGTGTGCTTTTCTTATGTGTGTCTACAATTAGTGTAATGCCGGCAAATAGGTATTCCATAGAACAATACTACCGTTCGATTCCTAATTCCCATTTATAGTTGGGCATTAACGAAAGAGGGCATAGATAAAAAATATTAGTAATAATAAAATTGTCTGTTCATTCATTATAGGTTCTCAAAATCGATCTTCCACATTTTTTCACGGAATTTGAAAAATCGAATAATTAAATAAATATTGCGGAAATATTTTGAAATTTCATAGTCAAAAAATGTTGAAAAGTAGATAATGCATGATAATTTTTTTTTCGTTAAACTTACATAATCTTTATATATGTTACAACTTTTGGTATTATTATACAAACACCGTGACAGCGAATTAGTAAAATCTTTTACGTAGTATTCTGTTACGTTTCGGTGTGCTGAACACGAATCTGAAAACTGGGCTAGGGTTAGGGTTAGGGTTAGGGTTAGGGTACATTTTTTCTACTAATTCGCTGTCACGGTATTTGTATAAATTTACCCAACTTTTTTCCTGAACATTGAAAAAGATCGTATAAATCAGTTACGATTGTGACCCAAAATTAAATGTATTTTATTTCTTCATTGAAGTATATTTAAATAAACTAAGATGTCACCCCTCAAAAAGTAACCCCCTTCCGATAAGATCACATAAGGGGAAGGACAAAATATGATACTTTACTTTTTTATCTTCAATTATTTCAGTGTATATATAGCTCAGCTTTAAAAAAAATAAGTCTGTAAAAATAAAAGAAATTGACCAATTATTTGATTTTTTAAAAGACTTTTTAAAAAAATGCGTTGTTTTCATTGTCTATTTACGTAGAAATAACATTCCATTTACTTTTTTCAGTTTTTTAATTTGGGGATATTTTTTTTTCGGAAATATCAGTGGTTTTAAGGAGAGAAAATATGAATGTTTAATATTTTTTTCTTCAGACTACCGAGAAAATAAAAATTAATCAATTTTACTTTACAATTTTTCACTGTTTTCATTTGCTATTGAGGTCGAAAATTTCGCTTTTATTAGTTCCATAGCTTGAAGGACTGTTATGTGTGCGTTATGTGATTCACAGATTTAAGACGAAGCACATTCACAATGTTAATACAAAATAGAATTCGTGTCAATATTATAGACAATCTATCAAGATCAAATACACGTCCTAGGGATCCCGAGAGTTGGAAGAAATCCCTATTAGGACAGATTCATTAACCTCAAAAGAAAATCCATAACCACACACGAAAGAATGACTTCACGGGAAGTTGTGCAAAAACCAGCGTGGCGTAAGAATTCCCACAGGCCGGACGAAGTATCTCGACAAAGAGAGACAGTAGCAACGTGCAGGAGTTAAGGTTAAGTACAATACCTTGTAAACGACAGAGGAGCAAAGGCAGGAGTTAGGGTTAGAGTTAGGGTTAGGTACAAAACTTAGTAAATGACAGAGGAGCAAAGGCAGGAGTCATATGACAGTGGCCAGACACTCTAAGCTGAGGTGTCTCCTCCTTTAGACATGGAGTCAAGGAAAAAAATCAAATTCCCGCCTGCCAACAACAAGGAGGCCTAGCACAATTTCGACTACAACAGTTGCGTGTTATTTCAACTAGCCTGGCAAGAAAGTTTTTAAAATCAGTTGAAATATATGACCATAATCATAAAGTTTTCCGAAAACTATATATATCCGAAAGTTTTGATTCTTTATTTTAACTTGGGTAATATAAAAACTCCATCTCTTATTCATGATAGTGTTTTTATAGTCTAAGTTTAAGTTTAAATCCATCAGTCCCGTACGATATGGTTAATAATTTTAAAATATTAATTTGGTTAGATTAAACGACCTAATAAATGCATCTACTCGATAAAAACATAGCAGTTTTATTATACGTAATCGTTTATCTAGTTTTTTTTTTCTTTTTGAGAACACGCTTCCTTTTCATTGGTTGACTCGCAAATGGGAAGTAGAACAGGAATTATAAATTCTGCAAATAGAACAAAAGCACAAATCTTTATAAAATGGGTTACTGTCACTTACAAACGGTAGGATATGATAAAATATCGGTGGTGGCTGTCTTTTTCGATCTGATGAGCAAATGTCCCGAAATCGGCAATGAAGAGAGTAGTCATGAATTAGGACCATCTAAACACATTCGTATTTTGCTATGGAAAGTTTCTGTATAAGTAAAACATTTTTCCAATCGGCGATGTCGGGTTATGTTAAATCTGATGGAAGTCGTTCGTTGCCTGTAAAAAATCAGAGCTAGATTTCAACTACGTAACATTATCGACATCGGTTGAACTATTGTGTTTTGACTGCTCCCCTCGTCTCACACGAAAATTGAAGCTTAAATTTCTAGAAAAGTGTAACTTAACAAATTAATTTTACTCACTATTATATTCATTCCGCTACGCGCCTTTGTTTAAATTGAATTTTAAGTTACACTTCTGTTGTAGATATTGAAGTTTCAAACTTCGGTGAGAGTGGTTATTTATTTGTTTCCCACGAAACAAAATGCGACACAAGGTCGGTTTAATGTGGGAGATAACCAGCTCCTTTCAAATGGGGATTCTGCAAAAATAAAATTGCCTTTGTTTAGAAGAGTTTCCCCCCTCCATTGACTGAGTACAATTTGTGTGCAGCATCTGAGCAGACACCACACTTCAGCCACACGTTCAATACGATTACCGGATATCTTTGAGAGTGTAACTCAAAATTTCGAATTACATGGGCATGACGAGTGGTGTAGGGAAACAATCACAATTCACTTAGCTTGTAAGTGTGCGTGCTTGAAAGGGTCGGTCGTATAAAAAACTGGGTGCTAGTGCACTTACTGATCCGCGCTATTTTTTTAAATCGTATTTCCAAGTTTAATTAAAGCTTTCTGATATATTTTTTTTATTTATTTGTAACGTTAAAGTATAGAGTAGTTAGAAAACACCCTCCACTCCCCATGTTAAGAATGACTTTTTAAATAATAACGTTATTATTTCAGCACTAGTACGAAGAAAAGAAAGGCGACACCCTCTTGGCTTTATAGTTGACGGCCACGTGAGCGACGCAAACTGTTGCCATTTATATGCAAATGAAGCAGGCGGATAAAAACGGATGTGGCGGGAATAGGGAACGAGTCGTATGAAGGCGTCGTGTGCAAGTCAACGTGAAAGAGTGTCCAGTTTGGAAGTTTTGAGAAGAGAATGTGGAGTTGGAACTTTGGACAACAGCGTATGGAGTTGAAATTTTTTGACAACAGTGTGCCGAATTTACTCGATAAATTTTCACCGATAAAATAAATGTTTCCATTTTAAATTCAATACAGATAGTCGATTTCGAAAGAAAGATCCTCAAGTTTTAGAAGAATCTTCTAAAGGAGATCGAAAGTTTCATCGAGCGAAACATTGATGACAAAAGTAATATAAATATTCCAAATAATACGAATAATCAATCCTGTTCAGAAAAATCCACGGAAGTAAATATCGATTACATAATAGTTGAGCCAATCAATTTTCGTGGGCCCATCTTAAGTTACTCTGAAGCCATTGTGTACATGTTCCGAAAAGCTTGCATTGGCGAATCCAATGTGTTATCATTATTTTTCTTGACATAAATGTATATACGAATAGTTAAAAATGTGTTATACATCTAAAGTAATAGACAAGTTTAGCACATATTTAACCTAAAATGTTCAGGACTTTCAAGTCATTGTAACTTTGAGGAGCAATTAGACAACGATATTTTTTTAACTCTCTCTCTCTATATATATATACTGTGAAGTGAAACAGTTTGTTAAACAAAAAAATGTTTATTTTTCTGCAATATGGTACAAAATATCAAATAGTAACATTTAAAAAAAACCGTCGACATTACTAAAATGCATACAAATAAGAGAATCTAATTTTTTTAAGAAAATAAAAATATTTGGCATGTCCTTAAATAGTTAAACATAGTTACAGGCGAAAATGGCGGAATAAAATTAGGGGATAAAGATTTGAAAGAGTATACTTTTTTGTAGGTTGTCGACTACTTTTTGATTGGATTTGAAAGACTAAAGACTAAATTTGATTTTCAAAAGCAAAAAAATATTTGTACGCGTGAAAAAAAAATTGTAATGAAAAATATTTACACAACACGGCGAGCTGACACATTTTGAAGTTAAATAAATGGCTTATAAAAATTATTTGTAAAGTAAACATATTATGTATCTGCGATTTTTTCAAAGATAATTTATGAAGTTCTAACATATTGAATTAAATAAAAAACAACTTTTTGTGCAAAAAATAGATTTTTTAGCCCGCAAAAGCGAGAGATTCTCGCTTCGTTTAAAATATTATATAAAAAATATGTTGCACCGAAGTTTTTTACATTAATTCCAAAAAAGAAACTATTGCCATCACACATATAATAAGGTCGATAGCCATTAGTCGCGGGCTCTCGTGTAATGAATAAATGCGTGAATGTAGGATTGTCATGAAATTCTTAAAGATAAACTAAAATGACCGAAAAATGGGCAGAAATGACGTAAATAAATAAAAAAGAAAATGATTTAGAATGACTTTAATGAATTTAAGGATAGATCGAATGATCTTAAGAATGATTGAGTGCTTAAAAATTACTGGAATCCGTAAAAAAGTACGTGATTGATCCGGAGAATGACCTGAATGGCTTTGAGACTGACTGGTTGTAAAGTGGGTGATCATTTTACATTAAATTAATACATAAAAGTGATCCCCTGCTTTATATCACAAAGTTACAAACATAAATACAGCATGTAGTAAGAACATATACTACAAGTTGATCTTGGCCAAAAGGTCAAGAAAAGGGTATTAATTTGCTCCCCCACCGAGCAAATTAGGCACAAGGCCGATTTTTAATGTGAGGAGTGAATGGAAAATGGGGACCAACTCCCCGGGGAGTAAGGGAGCTGGATAGTGAAAATTTGTATGATGGGTTGTCTCTACATTGACCAAGGTTTTATATGCGGGGTTGCTTCCACATATGGTCTTTGCTTGCAGTATCTGCCAAGAAAAGCTTAAAAAGCTAAGAACAGCATTTATTAAGAACAGATATTTGATCTTAACCGAAAAGGCCAATCACAAAAGTGTTACGGACAGACCGACAGACCGAGCGCCGATGGACCGAAACAGTGACTTATAAAGTCGCTTGCATGCCACGAAAAATTATGCTAAACCGGTAATCTAAACACTAGTAGAACTATTATTTATAATTATGTTTTTGTGTGAAAATATTTAATCAACCATGCTTAATTTAATGAAAATATTGGCAGTTCGATTTTGTTCGTTATATTTCATTCATTAATACGGATTTAGGCGCTTTTTCGTAATGTTTATGACTATAATAATTTCATTTTAATTGTTACATTTGACGATGGTATATTTTCATAAAAATGTAAAAAAAAAAAAAAAACTTGACTTTTTAAATACTTAAATAAATAATAACTTTAGTAAAGATATATTTTGAAACAAAAAATAGATTTATTATATTCCGTGATTTTTATTTGATAAATACTGACCAGTTCATTAAAATTGATTAAGTTCCTGATTTTCGGTTAATTTTGAAGTAAAGGGAGGGGTTTTCACATTTCGAGCATCGGGAGTTATTTTGCACGTGCCTCGTGAAACAAGTATTTGGGCAGCCTTCTTTTTTCATTAATAAACATAATGTTCTCATTTTTTTTTACATTCCAGATCATTCTAGAAGGTACTAGTTCAAAATTTTGCGAACTTCTAGACCTTACCTGCCAGATCTCTTTCAGAAACATTAGTACATAGCCAGGGGAAAGGACTTCGAACATTCCATATAGGGCCGTATGAGTTCAGCGATAATAAAGATAGTAAAAGCTATGGATATATAGCACAAATTTGAATGTACCTGCTTGTAATGTAGAGTACATGCCAAGGTCGGAACCTTCTCGGAGAATTTTTTAAAGGTGCCGGCGAGAAATTTTGAGAACTGTTTTAAATCCTCCTTTTGTGACACGTGAAGAGCTGCAAAGTCACCCCAGTTGCATAGGTACCAGCGTCTGCAAGACAACCATCTGTAACGAATTGCACAGATAAAGTGCCAGGCCTCGCAGATCTCGCAAGACTCTTTTACTGAAAGAAAGTTCGCCGTAAATCAATGCTACACTATGCAACGCCGTATGTCAATGGGATGCCACTTTCTTTTGATCGTGATATAGTCTGGTGGGATCAAAATTGAGCTTTTTACCATTAATGATTCAAGCCATTTCTGGCGTGTAAATGGTTTTGCATATGACATGAAGAATCATTCCCTACTGTGAAGTATGTAGGAGGAAACATTATGATTTGGAGCTGGGTGTTTTTCACGTAGGATTAAACCACTAGAAATAATCAACGGAAAGATTAATGTGACCAAATGCGCGGGTATTTTGGAGAATAACTTTCATAGGTCTGTGGAGAAAATTATATTGTCTTGTTATTGGCAGTTTCAACAATGATCCAAACTATACGACGAAGGCATTTCAGAAATGGTTCAAGAATAAGGAAATGTTTTGCAATGACTCAGCCAATCACCAGATTTTGATTTCCTAGCCAATGTGTGGCTTATTTTGAAAAGATATATTAGAACAAGACGTTCCTCTAACATCCACAAATTAAAGTCTATATCCAAAGAAGAATAGGAAAAATTCCGTTAGGCATTTGCCCGGACATTGTGAAAAACTACGGCAATCGTTTGACAGCAGTTATTAGGGGTTAAAGACGAACGACAAAATTGCGATTATGCAGCCGTAACATATTAGCTATTGGTTCATGTTTTAATTTTTAACTTTGCAGTAAGAAAGTTTTTAGAGTATGGTAATGAACGAAAAATGAAAAAAATAAATCGTAAGATTTTAGTTTCTATTCTTGGTTTAGGTGTACTTTTAGATCACTGCTATATGTTTGGAATACTATAATATAATAATAAATACGAAATCTGCATTAATGAAAATATCATATTACAGCGTATTTTACAACCGGGCAATGTCGGGCAGCCTGCTCGTATATAGTAGGCATGTGCAAAATTAATTCCGTTGCTCAAAATATATAGACATTTTGATCCCTTTCTTTACTTAGAAATTCACAAAACCTCAGGAATATACTTATAAACTTATATAATTATCAAATAATATAATTATCAAATATTAGTGACGGGACATAATGAATATATTATTTTGATTTAAATCTTAGTGGAAATGTATTATTTTGTGTAAAATAACAAATACCTTTACTTAGGTTATGTTTTCAGTAGTAAAAAAATGCATTTTTTTTTTCTTTTTTATGAAAATAAAGGATCGTAAATTGTAACAATGAAAAATATGTTTACAGAAATATTACGAAAATAGTTCGTATTAATGAATTCGATATACCTCAAAGAAACATTAATTTTTCGAACAACCGATAATATTTCATTAATCGATGCTTATTTAATATTTTCACCCAAAATGTTATAATTGCAAAAAATATTTCACCATTTTTTGTAGATTACGTCTTTCACATATTTTTACATGAATAATTCTTATATTTTCCTTGTTTACATGAATGTGAAACTTTAAACGTAATATGATTTTAATATGATATTGAAAAAAAGTTTAATTAAAGTAGGAATATAGAAAAATAATTAAATTACACAATTGTAAAAGATTCTACAAACGTTCACGATAGTGGTGTACGGATGTATGGCTGGAGAAAAAGACGAACAACATCCCCTAGCGCCCTTTAATAACCTGGCGTTATTTTCAGACATCTTTTAACTGGCTGATATTTCGGGTTTCCTTATAATCTCTGTGACGAGGACTTTGTTTTGTTATGTTGAACAAAGCGTGGTGAGTTAGCTATAAGTGGCTAATTAAGCTATTTCTTTTGTATTATATTTTTGTATTTAATTCAGTACTTTGGGACATTACGAATTATCTTCGAAATAAACGCAAATAACTACTAATTATTTTTTTAAAGGAGTTCTACAATTGATTTATTTAACTTCCGACATTTAACTGAATTTTTCACACATTTTTCATATATTTGTTCTATATTATTTTTTTATGTATTTTGTGTTTCTTTTGGAAAATAAACTTTCGCCTTTACTCTTTCAATTACAATAAAACACTAGGCAGACATCTACAAAAAATATGATAATCGTCTTTATAAACTAATCCCTCCTTTCTTTATTCAACCATTTTTGCGTGTCTCTCTTTCTCTCTTTCTCTCTCTCTCTCTCTCTCTATATATATATATATATATATATATACATACATATATATATATAAATGTATATATATATAAATGTATATATATATATAAATGTATATATATATATATATATATATATATATATATATATATATATATATATATATATATATATATATATATACATTAGTTATGCCATGAGCGGGACTTCATTTATTTGCGGATTTGTCTTTGTGGGATCAAAATTCGGTAAATCTGCTCTGCAGATGAAATATATTACTCCATAAACGATAGAAAGTGAAACTATACCGAACGGAATATAACCGATTTTTCCATATTCAACATAAAGCAGTTCGCTACATAATAGCGTAATCAGGTAAAGTATGCCCACTCCCAACCAAAATGTATAATTCGAGACATCGGGTTTATCTACCGTTTCCTCATCTTCAGGTTCCCCAATGGGGACGAGATGGACTCTGAATCCTTTGCGAGTTATATACTGTTCACCGCTCTCGGTGTATAGTACTCTATGACCAAAGATGTTACCGGATAACTCGGCTGACGACCTACGTTTCTTTTCTACCATGAATCTCTGCCACTCATTGTGAGCGATATCTTTTATCCAGGGCGAAGAAAATGGATCCATGCTATACTCCAATTCTTCTTCCTCTAAATCCACAGAGTTCTGGTTGCCATAAGTAAATGCTTCATCAGAAGGAATGGTCGTATCCCGAGACCACTCTTCATCAAAACTAGTACTTTCCTGTCTATTATTGTCATCTGCATCATAATCTTTCTTTTTTTTGTCAAGTGGAATCATATTTTCTGTATTTGAATAGATTTCCGGTTGCAAACGCGGTTGCGCTTCATTGGACGTAACGTCTTCCCTGACATCATCGGGTTTGCCATCGTTAATCATGAACATTCGAACTAAATACGCGACAGAGATGGCAAGTTATGTTCTGCTGTTGTTAAAATCAAAATCCGAAATATTTAAGTTATATTGAAAGATAAATGCGGACAGATTCAAACGGAGCGTTCAAATATCTTAAAATATTTTAGACAATATTATTCCTGAAGTTCACATTCGTTTACAAATTATTTATTTAATCTGAAATCATCTTGAAAAAAATAACACGTGATGTCGATCATTTCAAGTTTACACGTGACGTTATACCAGCATTCTCTATTTTCTGTGAAAAATGCTAACTTTATGACGTCGATGATAGCACACAAAATTAGCATACAGTTTTCTAGTAAATGTTAAACTATTTTTCCTCTTCGTCGGGGGAGTTTGGTAGAGTTCCCAAACGGCAAATCGTTGAACTTTAACCTTTTAACAGCCAAATTTCTGGCCAAAAACCGGTCACAAAGATTTTCCATAATCTCAGTACACTGTATATCAAATTTCAACTCTGTTGACAGTTATTGTGTAGGGAAATGTACAGGGACACGTTAATTTTTATAGATATAGTAGCATTTAAGACCAGCGTTGCTCGTGTGTTTGGATGTGTATGTTGAGCCAAAAAAAGGGAAAAATGGTAGTAGAAAGGCAAGCTCGAATCCGTACCGCGAAGGAGGAAAAGAACGAGGGAAAGATGTGACGTCTTTGTAGTTACGACCATCACCAAACCGGATGTGATGTAGGTCTTAATTAAGGCTAAACAATAGAAAGGAGAGGATGGCTTTCAAATATATCGGTGAAAAAACGACCCCTCTGTATGAAAGTGCCCAGCTAAAGGTGAAGATATTAATGTTTTTAGCCAATTTTTCGATATTTGTCGTCTGAAAGGTCGATCTTAAAACAGTACTGATTTTGTAAAAATCCGTCGCTTCTGTCGAAAGCTTTAGATAGACATGCAAACATATATATACATACATTTCTATATTGGTAACTAAAAATTTCCGACCCAAACCGATTAAAAAGCTTGCTCTATCTCTGAATATCCTTTATGTAAAATGTCAGATGTTTAGACCAGAAGTGTCTGCGTAATTTGGTAGAGACGCAGAGGTACAATTTTTTTAAAACTTTGACCCCTATTATGTGCCTGAACATGTATTGCTTTGGGCTCAAATCGAGTTATTAAGTTAGATCCATGTCCAAGGCACCTATATCTAAAATTTCTAATGCTTAGACCCAAAATTGTCGGAGGAGTTTGGTAGAGTTTTCAAAGGCCAAATCGTTGAACTTTGAGGCCTTAGTAGCCAAATTTCTGGCCGAAAACGAATTACACAGATTTTCCTCAAATTTTATTACCCTGTATATCAAATTTCGAATCTGTAGACTTTAAATTGACAAAGTTATTGCGTAGGGAAATGTACACACACAGACACAACCACAGACATCGGCCTTCGGACCGGGATCAAAGTGTAGAATCGGTTTTGGCAGATACTACCAGCAAAGAGCATATGTGGAGGCAACCCCAAGGCAAGATTGTGGTCAATGTAGGGGAAACCCTTCATACCAATTGCCACTATCCAGCTCCCCTCCTCACCGTGGAGTTGGTTCCCATGTCTCCTACACTCCCCATATGAAAATCGGCTTGTACCTCATTTGCTCGGTTGGGGAGCAAATAAACACCCTGTTGTTCTTTTCCTCCGGGCCGGAATCAAAGTGTAGTATCTGATTTTCAGATGCTGCACTTAAGGTAAATTGTCCCAGTCAATGGCGGGGAACCCCTCTATACAGGGATAATAATAATTTTGCGATCTCACCAGAGTACCCTTTTTCCCTTTTTTTCGGGAGATGGTTTAACCTTACTTTAAAAACGACCTCGTGACACATTTTGCTTTGGTGGGAAAGTAAATAAATACTTATAAAAAATAAGGTTTTTAATATGAATATCAATACACACAAACGAAAAACGAATTCATAGGAGTATAGACTAGCATTTCAGCCCGCTGTTTCGCGGGTGTGTGGATGTGGATGTTGAGCAAAAAAACAAAACAAAAAAAACGTGTCATTTGGAAGGCAGGCTCGAACCCGTACCGCAAAGGAGGAAAAGAACGGGAGAAAAAAACTAACGTCTTTGCTGTTACGACCACCGCCAGACCTGAAGTGACTTATATTTAAATTAAGGCTAGCCAATCGAAAGGAGAGGAGACCCCCCTGTAGAAAAGGTGAAGATATTAATGATTTTAGCCAATTTTCGATATTTTTCGTCTGAAAGGTCGAACTTAAAAATGATACTGATCTTGTAAAAATCCGTCCTTTCTGTCGAAAGTGTAGGCAGACATGCAAACATATATACATGCATACATTTATATATTGGTAACTAAAAATTTTCGACCCAAACCGATTAAAAAGTTTGCTCTATCTCTGAATATCCTTTATGTAAAATTTCAAATGTTTAGACCAGTAAGTGTCTAAGTAATTTGGTAGAGACCGCAGAGGTTAATTTTTTTTAAACTTTGACCCCCCCCCCTTATTACTCCTGACCATTTATTGTTTAGGGTTCAAATCAAGTTATTAAGTTAGATCCATGCCCAAGGAACCTATACCTTAAATGTCAAGGAACCTATACCTAAAATTGTCGGCGGAATTTGGTAGAGTTCTCAAAGGTCAAATACTTGAACTTTGACCTCTCACTAGTCTCACTACCCTTTATATAAAATTGCGAGTCTGTAGATTTAAATTTAATTTGACAGAGTTTTATCGTAGAGAAATGTACACACAGAAACACAAGATACACAGACTCACAGATGGTATTTATTTGCTCCCCCACTGAGCAAATTAGGCACAAGACCGTTTTTAAAAGATACACAGACTCACAGATACACAACACACACAGCCACGTTCAATTTTATATATATATATATATATATATATATATATATATATATATATATATATATATATATATATATATATATATATATATAGATGGGCCAGCATTTCAGCGCGGCGTTGCCCGAGTGTTTGGGAGTGTATGTTGAGCAAAAAATAAATAAATAAACAAATAAATAAATAAAATGGTCAATTTTTGTAACTTTGACCTCTAGTATTATTCCTTAACATTTATTGTATTGGGTTCAAATAAAGTTATAAAGTTTCATCCATGTCCAAGGAACGTATATCTAAAATTTAAAGTGTGTAGACCCAAAATTGTCAAAGGAGTTTGGTAGAGTTCTCACAGGTCCAATCGTTGAACTTTGACCCCCTAACGGCCAAATTTCTGGCCGAAAACCGATCTTAAACTCAGTACACTATATATCACAATTCGATTCTGTCGACTGAAAATTGACAGAGTTATTGCGTAGGGAAATGTACACACACAGACAAACACTCACACACACGTTAACTTATATATATATATATATATATATATATATATATATATATATATATATACTAGCAGTTCCGGTCGGCTTTGCTCGGGCCCAATGTACTCTTCATAGGATTATGCGCATGTGTATATATTAAAAAGTGTGAATATGTAAAGTAATGCCTGTCTGTATAATAATCTTCCTTAACTTCCATAGAGAAAAAACAGACAGACATGTTCACTTTTATAGATATATAAATAGATATATAGATAGATAGATTGAGCGCAATATAGAGTAATGATTTAAAAAGTATTAAAAAAACTCATGCGCCACCACCGAGAATCGAAAGCAAAACGATCAGCTCACAATTTATTTTGTCTCTGCCGTTAATGATTGGGCTATGAAAATATGTTTACTACAGAACTAAAAATTAAAACATGAACTAATAGCTATTATGTTATGCATTCGTAATGCTGGCGTTCGACCTTCGCCTTCCAATTTTTTTTTTTTTTAATTTTCACAATTTTGCACCAAATTTTCCGGGCTAAAACACAAGTATACAGTTTTGGATGTATTCAAATACCTTATATATAAAGTTTAATGTCTGCAGACAAAAGTTGTTAAACAAAAATATATACGTATACATACATATATATATATGTGGAAACAATTTTGTGTTTACTATAAACATTTTACGCAAATATTATGCTAGTACAAATCATGTAAAATATTTGCATGAATGTAATTACACGTAATAGTTAACTAAAGATGAGCATAGGCACCTCATGTATAGATTTTGAAGAGAGATATTCGAAACAGCCGTTACTGTTTAGGAAGAGACCCAAGCCCGAAACAAATTTGTTTGGGTGTTCGTTCCTTTTCTGATTAAATATTTATAAAGGAAAACATCCTTTACATTTTTAGTACTCATTATCAGGATATAAGAATCAACTGTTTTTGTTGAATTATTTGGATGACAGAAAAATATTTTACAATAGAATATGATAACATATAATGCTACGAAGACTAAACTTCATTCTTTTTACAGCTACAAAAAAAAATTTGTAACCAACGAGTGTCATAATAAATAGCGCTATTCGTAGCTCAGCTTTTAAATTTTGCGATTTAACTTTTAACCGCAACATAAATTGGAACAGGTCTATTTAAGGCATTCTCAATTTTATATGAAAGAAGGCGGGGTCCTCTACCAAACTAAAAAAAATTACTCAAATCAGAGAGTATCTTATATATTTTCAAAGCGACAATTCGCCCATGCATTGAAATATTGTGCCATGTTGTGCCTGATATATCTACCACTCACTTTTAGACAGGTGCCAAAAAAGAATCTCTAATAAGCGATGCACTATCAGCCAAGCTCCAGTCTCTGTCCCATCGCCGAAATGGTTCTTTTCCTGAGTTTTATTTTAGCATAAAGAAAAATTACAACTACGTAAGAAGAAGAAGATGATAAGAAGAAGAAGAAGAAGAAGAAGAAGAAGATGATGAGAAGAAGAAGAAGAAGAAGAAGAAGAACGGAATGATTGTTAGGACGATACAAAAATATAACGCAAGTGTAGTAAATCTTTACTTTTGGGGGAAAAGTTTTCTCCTCTTGTACGTAGTCCTAATCTTTTACTTCTCGCGAGAAATCGTAAGATCAAGGACCGGAAGTAGACGCTGGAAGAAAACACAGTGACTTTCAAAATGGAGAAATAACATCATGCCCGTTGTTCCAGTTGTCATAATTCGACTTCTAACTTTTCATATGCTATGTTTGAATGGTCGTTACGTGTGCGTGTCTCCGTAATAAACGTATATTTTTATGTAACATAATTATACGATTCTTTCATCACTAGCTTCAAACATACCCATGAGAAGGCTGGACCTCTGGGGTAAGATATTTTATGTTATCTTGACCCTAACGTATTCCACTATATAACAATGATGAAGAAAGAAGATGAAGAAAAATCAAGAAGAAAGTACTTGTAGAACATTATTTTGTTTCTGAACTACTTATTCTTTCCTTGGCATTGAACACCTCTTCTGTATTCTCATTCGTCCTCGTCATTTCCGCTTTCTGCCTGTCTTTTTTCTACTTCTTTTTCATAGTTTGTTTTGTCTTTTTTTTCATATAAACAAACCCAGTTTTTTTGTAGCTCATACAACCTTCAAACCCAAAAAGAGATTTCTTAGCCTTCGGACCAAAATGAATACGTAACATCTGGCCTGATGCTACCCATCTATTTGTTTGTTTCTCGGTTTACGAAATCCCTCACGAGTGAGACAATTTTCATTTTTGTTCCTCCCCCATATTAAAAACTTACCTTGCTATCTGACTCTGCCCTCGTGGGGAAATAAGTAAATAAAAACTCTTAATAGTAGATTTTTATTAACTGCTTTTATTTTTTTTCTCGCTGTTTTCTTTAATTCAGTCAGTCATTCTTCTTTTTCCTTTTTTTCTGTTCCTCTTCTTGTTCAATCCATTCTCTTGCCTCACTCACAACCTGGCCTAATCCACCACCTGCAGCGTCTGTCTTTCCTTTTCTCCCTTTCTTTCTCCTTCACAATTACCTCCCCCCACTATATCACCACCAGTCTGAGTCCCACATATTCATAAACGTCTAGCAGTGACGTCATCTTATAACTGAGTCCGTTCAGGTTTTTCCCCTCCCTGTATTGATTTGATTTGCTTGTATCGCCTTTAAAGTTGTTTACAACACTTCCAAGGGCACTTCTCAAAACATGGATGCCTGATTGCACCCAGAGTGAAATTATATTGACATATTCACGTGCCTTCTTGCTGCGTTAGTCATGTGTGCACGCGAATGGTACCTGCATGCGTCGCTCTCTCCCGTTCTTTTTTTTCTTTTGGCATTGGTCTACGAACGTATGCGTACATTTTCAAATATATTTGTTCACTCTATCTATACTAAAAACGAAAACATACAGATTTCGTATGTATTGTTATAGAATCAATTCTCTATTCATATTATATATTATGAGGAGTAATTTGCCCTGTGTATTCGTAAAAGAATACATAATTGGATAATGTCGTTCATCAAATTCCATGTGTGTTTGTTTACAATACCACGCCCGCTGATACTTGAGCTTTTGGAAAATCACTTCTGATTAATGTTTAGTTTAAAAATACGAAAACGAATAAAATTATTTGCTGCGATTTTTAATTGTGATGTGTATTTAATGGAAAAGACAATCACAATAAACCGGTGAGATACATACAAGCCTCAACAGGGAATCATTCAATCTGTAATCGTATGCTCTACCACTGAGCTCAATCTCCAAATTACAATATCCCTGTTTTTAAAAAGAAGAACTTATTTGATGATATTTTATTATTTTCCCTTGATCGGTGTAACGTAAAATATTCCCCGGTACACATTTTCTTTTTTATCTATAATAGAAAACTACTATTTTTAAAGATGAGACTTTTTTCGAAAATGATTTGTACAGATTTTGTTATTTCCCTTGACCGGCGTAACGTAATATATTCCCCTATAATTTTTTTTAATTTTTTTTATCTATAAGAACGAAAAGGAGATATTCAAGTTCAGATTTTTCGATTTATGATACTTATCTGATGAAGTTCTGTACAAAACATCTTAGGGTCCTGCCAGACATATAAAAATACCTTTGATGAAATTTGCAGAAGATAGTTTTTATACCCACGGATATAAGAGAGTTATCTTTTCACGGTCCTCAGTGCAAGGAGTGACGATTGTCACTGGTCCACCGTCACGAAACCATTTTTGACTACATTAGCAAAAACAAAAACAAAAAAAAACACACACGTTACATATAAGTCACTGTAAACTGCCATGAAAATAAACAAAAGTATAACTTTATAAACCCAAATACATGCATAACGTTGTTAAGACGAGTAAGGTGATCTACCGACAGGAAATCGCCTTCTCCCACAATGCCATCCTACCGCCTTTAATTTCTCAACATTAAAGAGCGACCTAAATATAAATTATCAATAATTAACTGTTTATACCTGCATTATTTCATTCTTACGCAACCATTGATGCGGGAAGTGACGATTGCTTCTAGTCGAAGGATTCGAACCCACCATGAAGCTAAGTTTGATTCGATTAACAAGCGAAGTTTGACCTTGGCTACAGTCAACCGCCGTGAGAATTAAGAGAAATTATAACATTTGTTAATCTAAAGACAGTCATAAAGTTATTAAGACGATCTTAAATGATCGAGCGTACGAAAGTCGTGATCTCGTTAAAAGTCGGCGATCAGTTTGTATTTCCTAGAGAGAAGTACACTTTTAAGAGCTTATTTCGTTAAAGGACTGTTAAATTATTAGTATTTATAGCGACAAATACTAGCGTTCCATGCTTTAGCAATCGTTAGTGAAGGAAGTGACGATTGCGGCCTTTGATTCAGTTAGCAAGAAAAGTTACACATACCCACAGTTATATGCCACGATAATTTGGGCAGGCTTTATAGAGTATTATATACTCTCAGGTGTGAGTAATGTTTTAGCACAGTAAAGCGAGCCCACATTTTTGTTTACAGAGCTCTTAAAATAGCTTCCTATTATATATTTTCTTTTTAAGAACTGCAAACTTGTCCAACTTTTACCTACTAGCTGTTTGCATCGGACCTCATGATTTGGGGACAAAGACAAAGGCACTTTATATTTTTGCAACAAGCACAGTCTATTCTTGTTATCTTTTTTTTTAAAATCTATCGAATACATTCCTTGTCCTGAGAAATTTCTATAAAAAGATACTTCGATTAATATTGCTTATGGAAGTTAGGTCGTGGATTTTAAAAGCTTGGTTCTTGAGAAAGATGCTCTCAGCTTTGTTTAGCTTTAAGTGACAGTTTTCTAGGGTTTGATGGTCTAAGTGTCAGTCCGATGATATTTCTTCTTTTTTTTTTACACGGTGGTCACCACTTATCAAGGCCCGACAGCCACTCGGGGATAAGATTAATACGTGTACAGTAATCAATGAGATAGTATTGTAGTAATCGTTAGTATTGGAGATTTGATAAAGGGCCTTACTTAAGGGGCCGGTTAATCAGGTATGTGTTTATGTTGGACTTGAAGACATCCAAGTTATAGTCAGGTGGGAAAAAGACAAACGGAATAGAGTTACACGGGCCTGCACTTCTTAGAAAGAACCTCTGTTCATGGAATCTACGTTTTGATTTAGGCACAGATAAAGAGTGAGGAAAATTATTGGCAGTGGTTTCAGCTAGCCGGGTATTTATCGTGAAAGATTGGCGAGGGGGACCAGAGATTACAGCTCAGACGAGCACTTGTCATTGAAATAAAGATAAAACAAAGACAAGCTCGCAACGTCTCTTCTGTAGGAGAGAGTTTACAGGCAAGTGAAAAGGGCATCTCCCACTAAGCTACGAAGTCTATTTTGTATTCTGTTAAAGCAAGATAGTCTGTTTTTAGCAGCTCCTGCTCAGATGTGGCAGCAGTATCCCATCCCTTGACGTGCCTGACGTTTATATAGATAGAGAATTGCATCAGTAGTGAGATATCTTCTGGAGCGGTAGAAGGATACCACCATTTTTCCAGTGTGCTTGGCAACACACTAGATGTACGTGTTCCATTTTAAATCAGGAGTAAAGGGCAAACCCAGAAGCTTGTCAAAACATGGATCCACCCCCCAAGACGAGAACCATTTATTTCAATTGATGCCAGATGGGGATAAGAGCGTTGATGATGTAAAGATAGAAGCTTGGTGGTAGATGCATTTAAAGTAACTAGCCACTCCTTCCCCCACTGTACCACGCGCTCAAGATCAGAGGAGAGGGACTCGGAGAGAACTTTGTCATTTACGGCCTTTAATGTGTTGCAATAGATGGTCGGGTCATCAGCATAGATGTCAACGAATGAATTAAGTATGTGTTTTGGGAGATCATTGATGTAGATCAGGAAGAGTGTTGGACACAGGATGGACCCCTGAGGGACTCCAGCATTAATACTGTGGGCTGATTTCTTGCCATCAACCACTACTCTTATGAGTATATCAGAGAAAATCGATTTAATAATTGAGAAAGCATTTCCAGTTATACCGTGGCTGGAAATCTTGTGAAGTAGGCCTTTATGCCATACCGTATCGAAGGCCTTTGATATGCCTTAGAAACGAAGCCATTGTCGAGAGATTCACTAATCTTATGAGATATAACCGTTAGTACATCTGCTGCGGATCTAGCAGAACGCAAAACAGATTGCATGTCATTAAGGGGGGTATTTCTGCTGATACTTCTCTATTTAATATGAATTCCGGCAGCTTACTCATAACACACAGGAGATTTATTGCTCTGTACTGAGACGGATATGATTTATCATCTGAATTCTTAAATACAGGGCATACTGATGAGATGTTCCAAGGTGTTGAGAAGCATTTCTTCTTAAGGCAACGCTAAAAAGATTTGTAAGTATGGGGCCTAGTTCTGAGTGGAGATTTTTCAACACTATACTTGGAATGCCGTTAGGGCCAGTTTCTTTACTGGAGTCAAGGTTCTTGATTAGGTTGGCTACCTCACGCACAGATATTTGTATGTTGCATAGCGTGTTATAGGAGGAAGTACGGGAATTTGATGGCCTTCGTAACATAGGGTCGGATTAGCTGCAAAGTTCTTGACAAATACTTTGGCCTTGTCTAATGCTGTCGGGATGACCTTAGGTCCATTGATGATTGTTGGGACAGAACACACGCTTCTGTTCAGGATCCTGTTTGCTATTTACCAAACTGGTGGAAACAAAGGCGCTGCTCAGCTACTTTGGATTAAACGGACTATATAGCTCTCTTGCATGTTTTATTACTCTTTTACAGTGGTTGCTGGCAGTCCTGACAGCAGCTTTAGTCTCAGTGCATCTATAACGTTGGTCGCTATGGAAAAAATGAGTTTTGTGTGTAAATCGTACACAGAACAGTTAAAGGAATTGGAAACTACGGACAAATCTATCTTGGTGAGAATGTGAAGGGTGCGTTGAGTTTTTGAAAAGGCTTATTGAAAGTCTAATTTACTGAGCCTTTAGCAAATGAAAACGAACAAAATAACAAGTATATTTTATGGGGCTGAAACGATGCGGAGAGCTCTAAAAATCTTGGGATCATTGTGTTCACGACTTTTTCATAAAAATTGCTATAGATTTTACCTGTAAGAAATTTTGTACTAATTCTAAGTCTCATGATGTATTCATAGAAAAAAAAAACAGTCGCTTACATCGCTTCCGATCCAAGAATCTTTTAAGTTTAAACACATTTTTAGTAATATTTGAAATAAGGCTAGTTTTGTTAATTTCTTTAAAAGACTCTGTACACTTTCGCCATGCCAAAAGTAAAAACACTACAAGTACAAGCGTATTTTGATTTATACAATGACGATTATCATCTTGGTTGTTATTCCAACAACGTTTTTTTTACATAGGCATCACCACATTATCAAGGCCAAGAGGCCACTCAAGGATAAGGGTTAAAGAGTGTACAGTAGAAATTGGACAATATAGTAATCACTAGTAATGAAAATTTGGAAGATTTGATAACTTATATGGAACGGCTCATCAAGAACTTATTTACGTTTCGATCGATGTAAACTCTGAGTCTCTTCAGGTGTATCTTGACGATTCGTCTGGTTGGCGAATGGTAGAAATATAAAAATAAAATGGTGGCAACCATTTTATAAACGTAACCCACTTTTAGAATTCTAATAACTACTGTTTATTGGCAAATGGAGCAATACAATTAATTCACCAATTCACGAATAATAAACATTTTCAACATCAACTTAGATAATGTTGAAAGTAACATCGGCTGAGACGTCAAGAGAATAATAACCAAGATTCAAGAGAACAGTGAGTTTGAACAAAGCAAACAATAAGTAGAGTAATAGATATTTAGATAAAATGTTTGAGCGAAATCTAAAGATCAAAATAAAATATATATATATATATATATATATATATATATATATTTATTATAACTAAAGCTAACTGAGCGTAATGTAATCGTTTCCGAAGAGCCATCCTTTTGTAAGGGCAGTTGCATACAATGTCAATAAGTGTAGTCAAACAATCGACGTCTCTATCTATCTATCTGTCTATGTATGTATGTATGTATGTATGTATGTCTGAGATGAAACGCGGAATATCCAGTGTAGCTTAATCGACATATACATTTTATTACTTTGAATATATATATATATATATATATGTGTATATATATATATATATATATATATATATATATATATATATATATATATATACACTTGTGCCCGATATTATTCATACCCCTCGGATCTTTGAGATTTCTATAAGAACATTGCTCAAACCAGAAGGTAGACAATATTAAAGGGATTTCAAACAATAAATCAAGCATAAGCATTTAATTTAAACTCAACAAATAAATAAATTATGCAAGTTTGAAACATTATACAAAGAAAAACAATAATGGCACTAGTTCAAAATTATTCATACATCTCTTACTAATAGTCAATAGCATGCCCTTTATTTTTAATAACTGCCTGTAACCGTTTTGGATATTTATCAACAAGGTTTTTACAAGCATCAACACTGATTTTTGACCATTCTTCAATGCAGTAGTTCTCCAAATCACTCAAATTTCTAGGTTTCCGCTTTTTAACCTCAGTTTTCAATATGTGTCAGAGGTTTTCGATAGGGTTCAGGTTGGTACTCTGGCTAGGCCATTCCAAAACATTAATTTGAGTATCCTCAAACCATTTCTTGACTATTTTGGCAGTATGTTTTGGATCATTATCCTGTTGAAGGACCCAGTTCGGTCCTAAATGGAGCTTCTCCGCATCCTGTCTAATGTTTTTCTGGAGTATCTCCAAATATTGCTCCTTCTTCATGGTTCCATCTATCTTGACCAAACTACCTTGACCACTAGCCGAAAAGGAGCCCCAAAACATTAGGCTACCACCAACATGTTTCACCGTGGGTATGGTGTTCTTTGGGTTGTAAGCTTCTCCTTTCTTCCTCCAAACGTAAGAACCATCCATATGGCCAAACAATTCAATTTTTGTTTCGTCAGTCCACAAAATACTTGAGAAAACGGACTCTGGAGAATTCACATGGGTCCTAGCAAACTTTAGACGTGTTGCAAGGTGTTTTCCGGTGTGCAATAGAGTCATTCTTGGTCTTCTTCCTTTCAGACCATTTTCATGCAGAGTCCTTTGCAATGTTTGCCTTGATATTTTTATGCCAGAAGACTCCAGATTTTCTAAAATGTCCTTAGTAGTGGTGGTTGGATTTGCATTAACACTTCTTACAATATTCCTGGTGGCTCTAGCAGACAGTTTCCTTTTCCTTCCTCTACCAATCAAGTTGTTTGTTGTGTGGTGGCTCTGGAATTTTTTGATGATGCTCTGTACTGTTGCTGCAGGGACCTCAAATTTCTTGGAAATTCACTTGTAACCTAAACCATCCTTATGTGAATTCACAATTTTAGTCCTAAGATCATTACTAAGCTTTTTTTCTTCCCCATTCTAATAATTTTTATTCTTTTATTGGTTTTCAGTTGATATCATTTTAATTTCTGAAAATTGCAAAAAACGAAATGAAATTAATCAAAGGTTGTATAAAAACATTCAAAATAAGAATCAAACAGGAAACAAAAAGTCAGAAACTCGATTAATACTGAAAAAATAAGGGGGTATGATTATTTTTGAACATTGCAGATTTTTTAAATAGCTGTATATTTCTTGTATTACAAGTATCCCGAGATTTTAAAATGACGAAAATGATCAGAAGAGGTTTATTAAGAATATGTATCAATATGGACGTAAACAATACATTCTTACAAACTTACACCTAATAAACTCAATTTTCAAGGGGTAGTATGAATAATATCGGGAACAAGTGTATATATATATATATATATATATATATATATATATATATATTATGAATACCATTTATTAGAGTTTGCTCAATATTTACACAAAAGTGTTAACATCAAGTTTCGTATTATTATACTATGTTTTTAACTCACATAACGTGACATAGAATTGGTGCAAAATTATTAAGTTTCTAAATTAATGTTGTTTTTCGTGGGGCGGGTATATTTTAATTGAAAATCCTTATAATTGAAAAAAAAACAACTTATACGACTGCCATGTTTAATTAATTCAATGGTAATGTTTGCGGAAATAGTGTCTATCAATCGATAAAAATGAAGAATACATCACAGTAACAACCAGTTTTATTGCTATTTGTATACGGACGACTATGTAACCAAAGTTTATGCAGTGATGTCATAGTTTTAATCGTTTTCGATTGGTTCCTACAAGGTTTCACAATCGATATTCCATCTCTATACACAGTTTGTGCATAGTTTTTTTGTTGTTTATTTTTTTTGTTTAATGCGTTTCTTTCTCTTGTAATATTTTGTTGTTTATTTCTTTCGAGCTCGCTTCAATTTTGGCACTTAATTTTGTTGTTGTTCTCTTCTTGTAACGTTACTTGTTTTCAATTATTTTTCTATTTTTCTTTTATTTACTGAAACACAATTTCTACTTTCTCTTTCACTTTCATTGAGAAGCTTGCTACGTACACTCGATGTCATGCTTATTTGTTTCATTTATTTTATACTTTACTTATTATTTACTTTATTATGTTATGTATATATATATATATATATACACGAGGGGTGTGCAATAAGTAATGTCCCTGACCCACTTCCGGTTGTCTGATCTAGCTGACATTTTGCATGTGCAATAATTCATATCTCTACCAGTTATGGGGCAAATTACAGCTCTGAACTAATTGTAGTTTCTATTTTACAGTTGTTTGAACTGAGTCAAGTGTTAAATGGAACCTGTTGAATGTCGAGCAGTGATGCGGATTTTGTATTTGAAAGGATGCGCACCACAGGAGACTTTTGATGAAATGAAAGAAACTGATGGTGATAATGGCCCATCATATGACCTTGTAAAACGCTGGAATCGTGAATTCATACATGACCGGAAGTCTGTAAAAACAGCTCCCAGACTTGCTCTCCTTCTGCCATTGATGAGGAATCTGTCCGTCATGTTGAGGCTTCCATTTTGGAAGATCGGCGCATTACCATCCACCAAATAGCTCAAGATGTCAAGATTAGTAAAGAGTATGTGGAAACTATCATTCCTGACCATGTGCATATGCATAAGGTGTCTGTCAGATGGATTCCCAGGTTGCTCACACCATTGCAGAAGCGAAAACGGAGATGCGTCAAGAAGATAAGTCAAAGTTTTTCAAAAAACTGATTCCACAGGATGAAACTTGTGTCCATCACTATGATCCAGAGATCAAAGCCCAACCAATGCAGTTGAAGCACTTGGACTCACCACCTCCAAAGAACGCAAGGATGCAGCCATCCGCTGGCAAGGTCATGCTCACAGTCTTCTGGGACCAGGACGAAGTGGTGATGACAGATTTCCTGGCAAAGGGTACCACGATTAAAAGAACGTATTATGTTTCACTTTTGAGGAAATTAAGGGAAGCTATCAAAATCTAGAGGCGGGGCAAGATCAGCAAAGGTGCCCTCCCTCTGCAGGACAACGCTCCGGTCCACAACTCGCATATCGCCAGATCAGAAGCACGGGCGTATGGTTAGTAAATACTGCCCCAACATCCCTACTCTCCTGATGTTGCACCCTCTGACTTTCATCTCTTCCCAACCATTAAGTTGTTTTTGAAAGGAAAGCGTTTCCCAGATGATGCAGCCTTGATGTCTGAAGTCACGTCATGGTTGGAAGACCAACCTGGGGTGTTCTACAAAAACCGTCTTCAGAGCTGTTTCAAACGATGGGAGAAATGCATAACTCTGGTTGGTTCCTATGTAGAGAAAGACTAATAACTGTGACAAGTTTCGTTGTCTACTACTATGGGAAGTTTGTCAGGGGCATTACTTATTGCACGCCCCTCGTATATATTATAAAACTCATTAAAACAATTAAAAAATGGAAGTTTTGATATCTTTTTTACTTTGCTTCCAATTTTACATTTTCCTTTAAAATGATAAGTGTATACGGTTTCGGGCATGATGAAAATTGATTCGCATGTAAATTTTCCCTTAATATTCTAACACTTGATTATGTTATGATTTAAATTTATATCCGAGGGCTCTTTTAAGAATAGATACTGTTCACTTTATGGATGGTATCTGTATTTCCTTGTAGCTTGGTTTTCAAGGGATTGCTTCTAAGTATTTCTGAAGTTTCTATTTTATTAGGTCAATCGCTCCTGTCACAACTGGTATAATGTTTATTTCCATCAGAGACCATGTTGTTTTTAGATCATTTTTTAGGTCCTGATATTTTGTTATCTTTTCTCGTTCTGCTCTATTAAGGCCAAAGTCGTTGGGAACTGTGACGTCGATAATGAGTGCAGTTCTTTTGGGCTTGTTCCATATTACTATATCTGGTTTGATGCCCTTGTCTTTTATGTATCTGCCCGCCTGTATGTCTTTGTCGTAGAACGCTGTCACTTTTCCATTTGATGTTATCGGTGATGTTTCATGTTCCCAGATGTTCGACGACCTATCTAGTTGCATCTCTCCACAGATCTTCCAATGTAAGTATCTGCACACTTTGTTGTGGCGGGCAATGCACTGACCATTGGCAAGAAGGATCTTGCATCCAGACATTTGTGACTTCACATAACACACTAAACTAGCTTTAGATAAAAGGCAGTTGCCACAGATTGTAAATTTCGGTTCTTCTTGAAAGTCAGCAGAAACTGGGTCCACCCTGATTCATAAGAACACGTTTTAATATGTTATGTTTAACCTCTAACTAACTGTACTCTTCTGTGGTTACATTTCTCCAATGTTGACTCACAGTTTTAACTTCCAACTATTCTCATGAATTTTGTAACTTTTCTTTTAGTGCATCTATGAACCTATTGTCAGTTTTATGCTTCAGTCTTTTTCCAATATAAAACTGTTCATGAATCAGTTCTTTTTGTATGCTTTCATCTCTCATCCTCAGTAACTGTCCAGATCAAAGCATTTGATTTTTAATGATCCTCATTTCTATGCAATGATTTTTGGATTGTTCAAGGACTACAGAATCAGAAGGAATGAACAGTCCATCGATGTTATGTTTTTCACGAATACGGTTTAAATAAATGCTTTCCATGGATTTCCCCCACACTTTATCTGTGCCTAAACCTAAACGTAGATTCCATGAACAAAGCTTCTTTTTTAGAACTGCACGCGTGTGGAATTGTCTTCCGTTTTCCTGCTTTCCATCTGACTACATTATGGTGTCACCAAGTCTTACGTAAACAAGTGTTTGATGAGGCGTTCCATATAAGTTAACAAATTGACCGAATTTCAAATAGTAACGATTACTATATTGTGCAATGCTTTAACCCTTATCCTCGATTGGTGTTTTTGCCTTGATAAACGGTGATGCCTATCTAAATAAATGTAGTCCATGTTTCGTATGCATATAGAAAAAAATCAGTACACATGTTTTATACACACTGATACTTCATACTGATTTCTCTATCCGAACTGACTTTCAAGCTTATCAAATCTCATTAGTAAGCCTGTTCAGACTTGTTAGATGATTTAAAGGGGGATTTGATTGTGAGTTTAAAAATAATGTTTCGTGTTTTATGTAGTTTCTTATGAACACACTTATTCGTTTTTATTTGTTTTATTGTGTTTGCGTTATTAATATTTGGTCCCAAAGAACACTAAATAGTTATGATTTGTGAAAGCCGAATGACACATGGATAGGTTGAGGTGCCTGTGAATATACGTTGATCATCATTCAATCACGGGCAATGTCGGATGGTCCTGCTACTACATATATATATATATATATATATATATATATATATATATATTTGCTGATGAGGATACTTTGTTTAAGTATAAAAAATATTATCGTTAAAGACATATTGCCTAGTTAAATAAAAATATCGTTTCCGAAACGATCGTAAAAACTGTTGATTTTGTTTGTTTTTCCGTTTGAAACTGATTTTTTACTCAAAATTATGAATTATTTTACCCAATATTAAAATAGCTCTAGGATATCTATAAACATCGAGCTTATTATATATCTACATTATAACGAGCATTGTTTCCTTTTAATAGCAGTAATACATTTACTAGTACATAAAATAAACTCTGCTCTTTAGACTCTAGATCTAATTCCCTCCAAAGTATATACATACATACATATACACATACATATACACATACATATATATATATATATATATATATTGTGATATATTCCAATAATCAAAAGAACTAATTATTTGACAATTAAATTTCCATGTTATCACGTTTTTATTTCAGCTGATGCTTTTATTTCTTTCTTTACAGTCTTATGGTAATATTATAGTCGGGGGCTACATGAGTGCTGCAGGTATTGGAAAGATACATTTTACTGAAGGAGAGATGTACTCCAACATATGCTGCCAAATACTGCAGCAGAACATGGTCCCTTACTCCAGAAACTGGGTCTCAGAGCAGCGTTACTGCCTGACAATGACCCAAAACACACATGCTAGACAACCACTACTTCAGTGAAGGAACTGATTGAACTGGTCAAGCATGTCTCTAGACTTGAAACCAATAAAATTTCTTTGGGGCATCCTCAAGCAAAAGGTGGAGGTGCGAAAAATCTCACATATTTGCCGGCTCAGCGACGTCGCAATTGGAAGTGGAACAGCATTTCAGTGGTTACATGTGAAGCTCTAGTAAACTCCATGCCTAAGAGTGTAAAAACAGCTTTGGATAATGATGGTGGCTACACAAACTATTCAGAGTTGACATGTATGTTACAATTAGCACATTTTCGTAGGGGTGTCCTCATTTTGATGCCAAATGGCTATATTTTGAGGTATTTTGAGGTGGAAATAAATTATATGCTGCAGACTACTTTTTATTATCTCATAAAATCATTTTTCAGTGTTGTCTCATGAAGAGAAATAATTAAATATTCGAAGAAATGTGAGGGGTGTACTGACTTTTGTGATACACTGTATATATATATATATATATATATATATATATATATATATATATATATATATATATACACTTGCCTGATTCAGATATCTACACAGCTATGCGGATTACCCAATATATAACTTGCACCTTATTACCAAACGGATGTAACGTACGCATAACATGGATTTTACCAAGCAAGCTGGATCTAAAAAAAAACTTTCATATCCTTTTTTCTGCAAATCCTCCTGCTACAGGACTTCTGATAAAATTATTATTTTGACTTTGACTTTCAATGTCTCACTGACTGTAGCAAATAGGTTAATACCTTTATTAGTATTTGCTAATATTTTCTCTCCTTTGATGAGATGGTAGACATCGAACCCCTATAGGTTAAGGAGATTAATTTTCTAAGTATTCTTTGTCTTGCTTAGGATAATAAAAATCATTTGATATGAAACTCAACCACTTCTTTTCATTTCAATGAGAGTTTTTTTGAAATTCATTGAATTACAATTTAATATATATATATATATATATATATATATATATATATGTAGGTATAAAGAGAGAGATCAAGAAAGTGAGAGAGACAAAATATTTATCTTTGTCCGTACAAATTATTGCAGGTTAATCACCATAGAACAGCGTGTACTGAAATTTTCACATTAATTACTGGGACCATCTGGCTAAAACGTATTTTGTCCTTTGTTAACGTAAGGGTAAGCGAAAAATTGTTATGATATCTTTTAGATACGTGGGCATGGGATATTCAGAATGTGTAAGATTTATTATACATAGAAATAAAAAGGTATACTTCTAATAATATTTAACAACTAAGGTGGTATTAATCAATCGGTCCAAGTCATAGCCTTTAACTGTTGTCAATTAAAAAGGATCAAACTCATAAAAAAATAAATATATATATATATATATATAATATTTATATAAGTATATATGTATATATTTATAAATGAATACAAATATACAGATAAAGATATACCTATAGGCCTATATGTTACTATTATGTATAAATTTAGATATAATGCGATAGATAGATAGATAGATATAGAGACTGATATAGATATATACATACGCGTCTAGTTCTCTTTCATTCTTCGTTCATTTTGTCAGTTACGTCTTTCTTTTCTACTTTTGTTTACATGCCCCTTTCTCCATATATATATATATATATTTATATATATATATATATATATATATATACTCATATGAAAACATCAACATAAACTTTGGTTTTATCACTCAATGAGGAATGAGGAACCCCTGCCTGCACGCAACGCACGCATATATATATATATATATATATATATATATATATATATATATATATATATATATATATATATATGCATATATGTATATATATTATTACCTACCTCTACCTACGAACTGAGCACTGCGGAATCAAATACTTAAAGCTTACGCATATATTTATACAGTCGTATATTGATTTATGTGATAAAATGAAGTAGACATTTATATATATACATATATATATATATGTGTATATATATACATATACATATATATGTATACATATATGCACACAAACATATATATATATATAATTATTTTCATACCTAAATACAGACACTCATATATATATATGTATATATATAAATATATACTTATATATATATATAAATATATATGTATATATATATTCGTGTATATATATAAATATATATGTATATATATATATATGTATATATATATAATGCATAAAATATTAGTTTTTTTCTATGCTGCAGTTTACTTTATTTCTTCTTTCTTTCTGTTCTTTGTAGTTTTGCTTACTGTATATTTTTAAGGTTTTTTGTTTCAGAGTGCCATATCTTCTAATAATGTTTCAGAAGAAAATCAGCTTGACCGATGTGCACAAGTTTTTGCAATTCATCTGAACTTTACCCCACTTTACGTCACGTTGCTGCTGTTGCACGGGCTTGTTTCCATGTGCAGTCTATGTAGCAGGTTGCGGCAAGTTGCAGCAAGTTGCATCAGGTTGGGTGCAACTATTGCTGCATAATAAAGTGTGCATTTCTTAAGGTTATAGCTTGCCAGCGAGAATATTTATAGCCATGCATTTGCAAAGTGGAAAGAGAGAAAAAAGACAAGAAACAGAAGAAAAAAATAAAAAAGAAAGAATGAGAAGTATAAGAAGGAAAGCGAATGTGAGTGAGCAAGACCGAAAAAAAGAAATCGAAAAGAGAAGATGTAGCGCAAGGCCAAGAAAGAATAACTGTTTGTAGCTCGAATATTTACTGTTATGGATTTGTGGAGAAGAATGGGAATAGAAACTAGAGAAATGAAGATGGAAGAGGGGGAGAGAAAGCGAGCGAAAGAGAGAGAGAGAGAGAGAGGGCGAGAGAGAGAAAAGTTAACAATGTAAAGTTATAAGACAGAGGCAGTGAAAATACAATAAGAGACGAAAATCAAGAGAGTGAAAGATAAAAATGAAAACATTTAAGAAAGGCAAAGAGAAAGTTAAACACAGAGCTACGGGAAGATCTGTCTTTTACATGAGGTTCGCCACTTATCAAGGCTTAGAGGCCACTCGAGGATGAGGGTTAAAGAGTGAACGGTAGACAACGGGACAACATAATGGTAAACTTTACAGGGAATGGATAATAGCTATGGAGTGAAGAGAGAGAAATAAAGTGGATAAATCAGATTAACGAGGAGAAAAGATTACAAATATATATATATATATATATATATATATATATATATATATATATATATATATATGTTAATTAAGTTATTATATTAATTAACATTAATTATACATATATTACAATTATTATACATATATACATACACACACAAACCTATATCTATCTATCTATCGATCTATCTATCGATATATATATATATATACACATATATATGTATATATATATATATATATATATATGTGGGGTGTGTGTGTGTTAAATGATAGAATACGGAGAAGGATATTAAACGTGAAGGAATGAGTGAATGGAAGATTGAGTGACAGAAAAAATAAAACGCAGATATGCACGGAAAAAGAAGCGCGAAGAGCAGCACAGCAAGAAAAGTTTATAAGAAAATTGAAGAAAATCGTGGATAGTAATCACCAGAAAGAAAAGGTGAACACAGTTAAAATGCATTAATTGAGAAAAGGAAGTGGAATGCTGTGCGAGCCAAAACGTCATTGAGATAAAAAAAAATAAAAAAGGAGAAACACAGGAAGATTATAAAAGTTTAAAAAAAAAGAGTGAAAGAAAGAACCTGAAAAAAAGGGAGAAAGGTAGCCAGGAGGAAATAATAAAAAGAGAAAGAGTGGAGAGAGAAAACGAGAGAAATAAAGAAGACTACTGTTTAAAAGAAACGAAGACAAAAGAGGGATAGTGCAAGTTAAAAGCAAAATAGGAAATTAGAAAAAGATGGAAAAAAGTGTTAAGAAAGAGGTAAGCAAAACGAGAAATTGATAGAAGGAAATCGAACGAGAGGGGTATAACGAAAGTGAAAGAGAAATATGTGGAAAATGAGATCAGCGAGGCGAATCAAATTACGAGAGAGAGAGAGAAGTAAAGAGAGTGAGAGATAGAGAGAGAGGGGGGAAGAGGAGGTAAGATAAAAATTGCACATTAAGCATGTATATTTTAACCCATTTTTGTATAAACAAAACATCTTAGTAACGCTAGTCAAACAATACAAACTCCGCATACAAATATATACATGAGCATAAAACAATTACAAAGACACCCAAGTGAAGAGATGCATATGTTAATATGTATAGGTAAATAAAATTTTAAAAAAATAAAGAAACAAACAAACATTAATATGTGTACTCCACCTATTAAAACATATATATATATATATATATATATATATATATATATATATATATATATATATATATATATGCGTGTGTGTGTGTGTGTAAATATATAATTATTTACTATAATGATTATTAAAAACTATTTCCACACACGCAGTATATATATATATATATATATATATATATATATATATATATATATATATATATATATGTATGTATATATATATATATATATATATATATATATATATATATATATATATATACATAGGATAGAACGACAAAATTGTCGCCTTAAAAGAAAACAACACTACAGATTTATTTAAAAATGTTTATTGAAAAAAATCAATTCATTCAGCCTCAATCACATCCTCAAAATGGGCCCGGAACTGCGAGCATTTCTTTTCCACAAGCGCTGGCGGGAGCTCGGCGAATACTCGGCGGATACTCGGCGAATGACGACGATCAACTATTACGTGTAATGATATCCATGCAGATATTCTACATGATTTAAGCTTGCGTAGTATTGTGTAGTAAAAAGGGCACCTCTATCTTTGTTAAAAAAAAAATGCCTCCCGAACTCCTGTGTCAGTTTTTTGTATACAGTTATTAAACATAACATATAGAGTATTTGAACTCATGCGAAACATTATGTTTGGTTTTTAGTGCAAAATTTGCAAAAGTAGGAAATGGAATTTCCAGGTAGAGGTCAAATGATGGCATTACGAATAGGTATGCGTAACGAAATAGCTATCGTTTCATGTTCTAATTGTTAGCCTTACATAAAATGTAACTTCATAACTCAGGCATTAACGTCGAAAGAAAAAGTAAATCGTAAGCTAAACGTTTTGGTAATGCCGGGCGACCTGGTAGTGTGTATGTGTGTGTGTGAGTGTATATATATATATATATATATATATATATATATATATATATATATATATATTAGTAATGGCACAATTAATCGGAATCGAAATTGGGAATCGAAAAAATCGGACTATTAGTGAGAATAAGAATCGGTATCGGAATCGGAAAAATGTGTGCATATTTTCCGATGCCAAAACGATCTTTTAATTGGTCTTTATAGTTGGAAGTGTTTAAAGCAACTTCTTCCTTTTCTGGTAATAATGAAAAAAATAATAAATAAGTAATGATTTTTAACCACTAGTAAAACTAAAATCGATCGATGATCCCGCACAAGTATATTTGTTTCGTTTAGGAAAATATACCCACGCTAAACGTGTATTTTCACAGTAATCATGAAAAATAATATCTCTATAGTTAAATATTTAGAGATTTATAAAGAATCGGAATCGAAATCGGTAATCGTATCGGAATTGGAAATTTAGTAAGGACTTGTTAATTGTATATGAATCGGGAAAGATATTGGAATCGCCCCTTCACTAATATATATCTATATTCACCTGCTTGTGATATTATACTGCTTTGCGGTTTATGATTTTTTTTAATGGGATAAACTAGACATATTATTTGGATCATTAAGACTACTGTTCATATCATTAGTGTTATTTTCACAACGATTAGGTCGAAGTTTCCTCTGACCTTCTTAAGGTGTATCTTATCGAATCTGGTAATTTCGCTGTCGAATTTACGAATCTGCACATAATATGGTACTGAATAAACACGAAACCAAACAGCAAACGTGTAACGAATGTGGGTACAATATAAGCAAATTAATTTATGTCCGGACACGTTTAAATTAAGCGGGAATTGCATTTAGTCTCTTATATAATCGCTATTGCTCTCATTCACGTTCTACCAATTGAATTTTTTCGTTTTTTTTTTTAAACATTTTCATTATATAGTACAGGCAAACGGTAACAACTGCTATCTAAAAGGCCACACTACCCTACCTTTATTTCACACGTTAGGTGAAAGCACAGAATGGTCTCAGCACATAATCAAATCACTATGTTAAGAGTGGTTTTATAGATACTAACGTTGTTACTTAGGCACAGTACATTCATTTTGTGCCACGGGCGCCAGTGCTCACTATTTTACTAGGCCGTTAGTAGCTCCCACTAAAAACCGTTATTTATTTTTTATTTTTTGTTGCAGGAGGGATTGGAGGCATACTTCCATCGGGCAAGGCCGATACCCAGGCCTTGCTAGATTTATATTAATAACAGTAATAAAATTCTTTATATAACAAAAAAGGGGCAATATACTAAGATATTGGGCGATAAAGAATGAATGATTGCGAAGGTATGGGAAAATTATGTTAGAAGGTTTAATAGTTTTTTTAATAATTCTTAATTCATAAATATTTACAGATCTAGTTGATTGGTACGGTTCTATTGGGTAAAAAATACGAGAAATACATAAATGCCAGCTGACACTAAGCCCATCAAACACTACCTCGACAAAACACACAATCACAGATGTTCAGAGTAATAACGAAACGGAATAAAGTAGAGCGAACATTATATCATAATATCAATAAAATAAATGGAGGCATTATATCATAATATCAATAAAATAAATGGAGGCGTGCAAAGTTGTTAAGATCTTAAACTAGAATCTATGCCAACTGCATGAATTGAACCACAATGGGAAGTAATATGAGCATGAACAAGAAATGATACGAGCATATAAAATGTTAAATTTATTTGTGATACCCGCATACAAACTGATAAACATTTCGAACAGTCAAAACCTGACATATTTTCTGAAATATAACAAGGGGTCTTGCTTAATCTATCATCATATCCTGTTCTCTTCGAAACCAGATTTCAAGAGAAAGAATATGAAAAAAATACAATATATATCAAGATTAACTTTTTTTTTTCATTTTCTTTCTGTAATGCTCGGTATAAGGCAGCCAAGGCAGCCAAAGCAGCTGCCAACATTTCCCTGCGTTTTATTGAAACCAACCGAGAGCTATTTTTAGTATCCTTGCTGTTCTCTTAAGTGCAATTATCTGGATCTCTCTTGCATTTGGTTTACCAGCAATATTAGTTAGGTAGGACCAGGTTCTTCTTCATAAGTCCTGTATCACCTATAACAACTGGTATGATTGATATCTGTCTAAGATTCCAGTTTATTTTCATATCATACATGAGACCTTGATATTTGGTCTGTTTCTCCCTTTCAGCTTTGTTTAGACCTCTATCTTTAGGGACACTCACTTCAACCGAGCTTGCCACTCTTTCTGACTTATTCAATATAACTCTATCAAGTTTCACAGCGGTATTTTCAAGATAGGTGGCTGCAGGTGTTACATGGTCGTAATGTGTGGTATATAACTCATTTCTAACTATTCTCAGGTCATGGAAATGTAAAGAAGTCAAGGTCATTTCCATTATAATTGAAATGTTTAGGGTCATAATAGAAAAGCTACTATAAATACTTTAATCAGATTGGGCAGACAATTACTTATCTAATTCAACTAAATGTCTTGCTGTTAAGAACGGGGAAAGCTGTTCTATGTTAAAAAAACAACAACAAAAAACAGCAACAACAAAAATCATTCAAAAGTTTAAACTTCAATTAATATTTTTTCTAATATTACAGTCTAGTGTTAACTCTGATATTCCACTTCATCTTGTCTGTTTTCAAATAATGAAATAGAAAGATTTCTATACTGAGTTAATTTTGATATTATTTATTTTTTAAAACTTTTTACAGAACAAGGGGCCTTTTTGGTGAAGTAGATTTTTTTTCACATTAAAATCGACCTTGTGTCTAACTCTGGCCACGTCGGGAGGTAAGTACTTAAACTCATTATCGTCTTTGCTAATACATCATTTATAACTATGGCATGTTTTCTGAGCACAAAATAATCAAAACGCAGAAAATCGGATGATTTGTGTCGATAGAAATATTATAAGCAGCACAGCGAACAACGCCAATCGGTCATAGTAATGACTTGCATAATCTACGCTGAAAGGCTATGTGCATGCACAAAGCCAACGCTGATAAATATGCTGGGCTAGCTGTTTATTTCTTCTCAGTAAATTCTAGCTCAAGGCCATGTTTTTACTGGACTTTCTATAAGGCCAGTCATTCATGTTCTGGCATGCTTCCCGTCATGTAATTTATTGTTGAATAAATCCTAATACACGTTCACCTTCACAAAAATGTGTTGGTAATCTCGATGGCTATAAAAGGAATTACATCTTTATGGTCGGCCGGGTATACCAGTTTTGGGCTTACCTAATGCTCAAACATAATACTTACACGAGCGTCTTTTATCCGTAGACTCAATATTTTATTTTATATTTATAATACTAATAAAAAAAACTGATAAGACCAAACCTTTACAAATATATCTAGCTATTAATACTAAACACGTGGTATCTATCTACTTGGAGCCATGTGTATACTACTAGTTCTTTCAACTTGTATTTTATATTTAGTATCTGTTAATTTGAATACGAAACTATATTATTATATATTTCTATTAATATTAAAGATGTCATAGTTGCCTAAAAACGAAACTATTTATACTAATTAGTCTCGGTTTATCAAGGCTCAGAAGTCTATTCGAGGATAAAGGTTAAGAAGTTTATTACATCCACTATGCTGTACCAGCATGATGGGTTAGTCACGATCGGTAAAATAATATGAATTTAATTATATAAGAGGACAGTTTGACAAGAATTTACTATTGGAATTAAAGACAGAAAAATAATAGTAAGCTAAAAAGCAAGTATTTTGTAATGCGTTTCACATACGGTTTTCTTTTTTAATTTTTCAGTTCAGTTTACTACATTATTTCATATTAATTTACCTTATTTCAATGATTATTTCAAGGAGGGGTTTTATACAATATTTTCTACTAGCAGGACAGTGAAACTTACACAGAATGAGAACTATATTAAATGAACATATATGCATTGATGGTGTTGCTATTTTTCTGGATGGTGCAAAAATTATTCTTTTCAACAGAACAAGCAATAACACATAGCAAATATAGGTTTATTAACATTTCTATTAAAATAACCCTCATTTAATTTTAATATAGAAATAAAAACAAATAAATTAAATTATTATGTACTAATGAATACTCCAAAAAGTAACAGTGTTCACTAAAACTAATACATTAGATTGTTAAATACACTTGTTATTTTACTGGTTCAATCGTTCAATCCAGCATCCCTTTACAGAAAAATTACTTTTTATTTTCTTTATTCATTTCGATGTTTCGTTTATTATGCAAACTGTTTCAGTGACTCCTTCCTTTGATGAAGTTTCTGTGTAAATCCAAATTAGAACTACTTCATTTCTCACACCATTACAACAATGGGTATATATTAGTATAATGATATGATAAGTCTAAGCTACATGAAAGGGTTGTGATTTTCATATTCATGTACATTGTTATCAGAGTTTGAAAGCAAACTCTCGCGAATAAGGCTTTTACAAGCAATCCGGCCCTTCAAAATTATATTTGGCATCTTTCAAAGAATAACTGGCAGATCAAGCCTGGAAAGGACTCCTAGAATTCTATATAGATTGCTATTATACCTACTATTCAAGTATGACGTGCTCATTTGTATTTGTGAGTGTTGTATAGTACATGTTTCGTTGTCATCAGACTATCTTCCTAGAGTGTGATATTGGACATTAGTTTTTCTTTTTTTCTTTTTTGAAAAGGTAGTGACGTACCTGTTCTGTAGCCAGAACATAATCATCACCGGGACCCAATCTCCTTTTTAAGAGGAGCAGTGTATTGTATTTTTTATTATGGTAAAGTCTTTCCAAGTTGTAATTCCTTCATTTTATGATTGAGGTAGTGCCTTATCTTTTTGTTGTTGTCATTTAATCCTTTTTCAGGATCAACAACTCGTTTTTTATGAGATGTATATATTATGATATGAGTAATTCTTACTAGAGTAATCAGACATGTCACAATTATTTGTTCTATAATGTTTTTTTTTATATTTACTGGAAGCAGTGCTTTACGAGAAACCAAATTTACAGACGCCTTCCCTGGGTGTATACTCGATTAGTGAATATGCTAGTCGGAGGAGTAATACCAAATACGTCAGTGATGTTTTCTTTTTGCAGATACCAAAATAAAATGGGGTTACCAAGGGGGACCACACAGAACCTACATAAAGGAACTAGGATAGGACTAACAACGCACTGGGTAAATAGATATGGAATGAGAGAGACAAAAAGATCCGTGCCATTATCACAACTAGATAATGATTGTCATCAATAATTTTTTCAGTACTTTTTTAGACTATACGTGGCAAAAATGCAAACTATTTTCATAGATAATCGAAAAATTAATTACTTAAATAAGAAAATCATCTTCAATTTTCTTAATCGAATTCTGCCAGACAAAGTAAATTCTTCTCTTCTCTTCTTTTATTTTACGATTTTTAACATATTTTTGAATGCCATATTTTCTCGTCGTGATCTTTTTGTCAGTTTATCTATCACCACTACTAAGGTCAGAATCCACTCAAGTAAAGTGTTTGATTAAATTGTCAAATAAATGATGATGTATACAATTATCCAATTACAACCAATAAATAAAAAAGTATCTGTTGACATGAAACTTTGCAATTTTAAACGAAGCCGTCTTTGATAATATATTTAAATAGTTGAAAGCCTTTGGAAAGAAACTATTTCCTCAACGATCAGTTTGTTTTTACGTACATCTGGTAAATGTACTCCTCTTCGAGGGGACGTATAATGTTTTGTTGGGCATCAAATTAAAATTTTGATTGATAAAAATGTTCTGCTTTGATTGTTATAACTGCTGTAAAATCTCCGCATTAACTAACTGAGGGTAGGCACAAAATCGTGCATTACTATATCCAAAACATACTCACATGCTTTGTATATAACGATTAAATAAAGAATTGTGTTTATCATCGAAAGCAAATACACATATGAGAGCGCACTTAAATAATACTGTGTTTCAATGCTCAACCACAGCGATTCTCCAAAACTGATAACACCCAAAGTTGCTTCTTATCTTCCTCTGTTAATTAACTCTCTGGAAGCGGATTCTCGTTCTGTAATCCAACTAAGCACAACGACACAACAAATGTCTATGTCCCGAATTCTGAGAAGTATTATTATATTAGGCCGTTGACGTTGCCTTCTCTACATGATACGAACGTGTCAAAAGCAATCGTGGCTTTACCTCTTTGTTAAGAATACATTTTTGAGTAATTTTCTGATTGCGTTTAATTCCTAATTAAATAGCTTTCTTTATAGCGTCTATACTATCCTTTTGCCATCTTGTCCAGCTCGTGTTCTAACAGGGAAAAATGGATTCAAATGTCAGCAAACTGACTTTCTTTGAATTACGTTTTGGCCTGCCAATTTCAACCATCAAATAAATAATAGCTGACTTACTTTTACTATCTAGCATTATAATACAGAAACACTACCCGTGGTAATTGGATCCACAAGGGAGAAGTTTTAAAATTTGATATTTGTTTTTAGTTTTAGGACTAATCCCCTGCTTTGACGAAATAGAAATGAAGACCCTTGTTTTTACAAATTTTCGGACTGATTCTCACAATTTACATGAAATGAAAAAAACTTACATAAAATACTTTGGCAATGGCTTTCATTCTATCACTCTAGAAGGTATATGTCTCCCAACATGATTCGCTGCCTGTATAAAGCGAAATAGTTAAATATAAATAAATATTGTCATATTGAAAGAGGTACTGCTCAAGGCACAATTTCCTTCCTTGAAAACGATAAAAACGGATTTCAAAATCTAGTGTGTGGTGTTTCACTTCTTATTCGTTTTTATAAAAGAAGCGACTTTCTCTACTCTATCTTTATTTTCATGAGAGCTGCTACAGGGAGCTCGAATCTATGCCCCTTGTAAAACATCCACAGCAAAACTCGTTTATATACAACCGAATTGATTATTCTTCGAACTGTTCCAACTGTGTGTAAATTTGTCTGTTTTATTCTCTCTCTCTCTCTCTCTCTCTCTCTCTCTCTCTCTCTCTCTCTCTCTCTCTGTATATCTAAAACTAAGCGAAACTGTTACAAGCAAAATCTCTCTTGCAGAATTACCCGAATATGGATGCACACATCGCTAAACTGTTTGGCAGTTGACTAATGCATTGTAGTTTTCAAATTCAATGTAAACAAATTGTTGCCGATCCGTCGTTTAAAATAAATAAATTTCACCACCATAAACGTTTATTACAATGAGGTCTAAGCGTCCACCTAGTGCTCATTAATAATTACCCTCGAGTGATATTTTTGCTTTGATAATCGGTTACACTTGGGTAAAAAATATATTTACAAAATTAGTAGGTAGACGAGTTCTCGCAGTGATTATATTACTAGAAGCAAAAAGAGATAAGAGCACCGTTGATTATTTTCCAAGGAATACACGAATAAGAGAAAAAAAACTAGTGTAAGAAAGTAACGAATATGAAGAGGATAAATTATCGCCACTTGTAATTAAAATAATGTTTTCATCATTTTAGTTGACTTTCCATTTCGTATACATATTTACTGTTATCGACATAAAAATATACTTAAAATGCTTCTATTCTTCCAATAAGATATATTTTTTATAATCCAATCGTTCTTAATTATTTTCTTTATTTTTTCTTTATTTTACCTGAAACGTAAAACTTTGCCAAAATTAGAGTTCACGTGTCTGGAAGGGCCTCAGAAGTTAAAATCAAGAGTTGATTATGATTATAAGATTAAAATGTCGATTATAATCTATAACATAACTCTAAACTGTCTTTTTAAATGTATGTTTGTATGTCTGCCTAAAACTTTCGACAGAGATATGGATATTCACGAAAGCTGAACAGTTTTAACCCTCGACTTTTCGGACGGCAAATACAGAAAAAATTGGCTAAAAACATGTATTCGTTTCTTCTCGACTGGGCACTTTTCTTCAGGAAGGGGTTGCTTTTTCCGCCGTTATTTTCGAAAGTCATCCCCTCTTTTAGATTGACTAGCCTTAATATAAACTTTCGACACTTCCAGTGTGGCGATGGACGCAACGGCAAAGACATCACCTTTTTCACGTTCTTTCCCTCCTTCGCGAAACGGATTCGATCCCGGCTGCGTACTACCATATTTGTTAAATTTTTTTGCTCAACGAACACATCTAAACACCCGGGCAACTCCGGACACCCAGGCTAGTAATAAGATAAAAACTACCATTGACATATTATTGGTTTACAGAAACAAAAGAATCTAGAAATGTATCGTATATCTAACTTGTGAAAGGTTTACGCTTAAATTAATCAAAGAGTCATAATTTGAGAGGTTTTGGCAGTGTGGTGGCATCTACTTGCAACTAGTTTCCACTAAAAGCGTGCTGTATATGTCATAGCCTTATCTACACAAACGGCAAAAAAAGTCCGCACTTTTATTTAAAAAAAACCCTGCAAATTTAAGCTAAATTTAATGTAACTGTTAAAACAAACTATACCTCCTTTGATTGGCCTTCTATTATTCTATAATTTTACCTGTCCAGAGTTGATTTTAATTGAAATATCCTAGTGTTCACGTCAATTAAAAAAACATGACTTCAAATTGAGGAGTAAAAAAGTAAGTCAGCACAATGGAACATTGTTATTTAAATGTAAATTTAGGGCATTAATGCAACACAAATACAACTGGAACACAATGAACTAGTTAACATTTTTTTTTCATAGCGCTTCTGCAATTTGACAGCCTGCTATCTTTTGGGAATTCCTTGATTAAACTGCAGCAATACTCCGGGGAAAATGCATCCTAATTTTCTTTAATTTTTGTCCAAATTTCTTCCAAATTTGAAATTTTATCATTGCGTAGCTGTTGCTTGATGTGATGCCATACGTTTCGATAGGATTGATCCAATCAAAACACTGAATATCACGTTCTTCCAGGGACCTCTTAACATTGCCATCTGTGTGAATGGGAACATTATCCTGCATGAAGACTAATGTAGGGTAGAAAATACTGAGTAAACATATTAATGTGTTTGGTCTAATTAATTCAAACTTGCAAGCGAACTATAGGCCCTAGACCATTGGTACTAATAATGTCCCACATCAAGCTGAACTTCCGCCACCTTGCAGCGTTGAAACTGAGCAGTTAGGATTAAATTATTCGTCTTTCCTCCGACGGCCTACTGCCTACCATCACTGCCTCGCCTACTGAACTTACTTTCGTCACTAAAAAGCACTTTTGACCAATATGAAGAGTCATAATCTTTATTGCACCTGACGAAGTCTCGACAGCGCTTTCTGTTCTTTACATAATTTATTGGCTTTCGTCTTGCGACATATCCTCGCAAATCAAATTCCTTTAATCTGTTATTGACAGAAGAAAGAGAGCACCTTAACAAGATTGGCCTGTTGTTGGATTTGGGGAGCCGTTTCAAATCTGTTTCTCATGCTATAGATCTTCAGAGCATTATCTTCCCTGCTAGAAGTAACTCTAGTACGACCAGATTTAGGGGCATCACAGACACTGCCGGTGTTTTTTGTGTTCTGCACAGTCTTTCGTACCGTTTTCTCCTCACATTCCAATCCGCAGCCGATTTCTCGATTGGATAAACCAGAAAGGTGGATATTAATGCGCTCCTGGCGATCACTACGAGAAAGTTGTGGAATATGGACTAAATGGTACGTTGTATAACTTGGAACAACAACAATAACGATAAGAGAGGCTTTGTTGCCTGTTGCCGGATATGTTAAACTGATTTAGTGGTGATAATTTAAACTTGTTTTAAAACAAGCGAATTTGTTGTTGCGGACGTTCTTTTTGCCCTCTCAATTTGAAGTTATTTTATTTTAAATTGACATGAACACTAAAATATTTCAATTAAAAGTCAAATAAGAACAAGTAAAATCATAGAGGAATAAAAGGAGAATAAATGAGGTATAAGTTGTGTAAACAGTTACATGAAATTTAGGTTAAATTTGCAGTATTTGAAAAAATACAAGTGCTGACTTTCTTTTTGTCGGCACACTATGTGTTCCAGGACCAGAGACTTACACGCCTTGGATATCGTTGGACAAGATCTTTGTCTCTATCTTATACCGACAATCTAAAATCTCTTTTGCATCCTTGTCCTACCGAATTTTCAAAATGATATCAATTACTCGACCTCTTATTTTTAACAATCATTTGCGGTATGACCAAACACCTTCATTTAGTAGTTAACCCTCAATTATTGAATTTAAGCCTTACCCTAACCTGATGTAGTAGTATTTATTAGTTTAAACTATAATAGTAAAATGTAAACTATCATTGACAGACTATTGGCTTTTTAAAACATGTGAATCTACTATTGTATACTAGACTCAACTTGTGTAATATTAAGGCTAAAAAATATCCACCGACGGTCGATATGCCATAAAAGTTGCATACATTATCTTAAAACACTACATCATTTTAATATATGCGCCTTTTAATGTTACACGTAATCTGTTAAATTCTAAATAAAAAATAAACAGTGGGATAAGATTGACATTTTATTAAATAATCTACAGAGAAAATTGATTAGGTGGAGACCTCGGTTTGCTTATTGATAATATTATGCCATATGTCTACTTTCAATCTGTCATGGTGATTTCTCTCCCCCAAGGGCGATAACTCTTCCTCCTTCAATCCAAGGGATATAAATCTATAATGTTTAGATATACTTATGATTATATCATTGTTTTGTTAACAGTATTCCCAGGTTTACCAAGGCATTCAAGTCGCTGTACTAATCCTCGTTACATCAGTGTGTAAAAAATAAAATTTCGTTATAAAAAAATACGCCAACAGAAAATTAGTTTCCGAAACAATCCTATAATAATAGAAATCATACGGAAAATTTTGGTATTAGATAACCGGACGATGCTTGATAACAAGCAAATTATCTTGTGTGTGTGTGTGTTTTTTTTTATCTAAGTAACTTCCTCAGATTACAAAACTAGAAAAAATAACGACACGAGATAATGTAGTCGCGAAAAATGGCGACGCTTGATTCCTGCGAAGACATATTTCCTCCCTGCCTGTATTAGAGAGAAATAAATAGAAATGTTAAAAGTTGGTTTTAATTGTAAACGATCAGAGTTAAATGTTTGCTTACACAGCCGCCCACTTATATCTTTAATACAATTAAATGATCACGAAAATTCAAATACAGTAATCTACAAAATTGCCCAATAAGATAATTTCGTTTTATATTGCTTTATCTCTATCTATACTATTATATAAAAGTAACTTTGTGTGGATGTCTGCGTATCTGTGTGACTTTGTGTCTGTGATTTCATTCCCTATGGACTCAAAAGTCGCTGGGTCGATTTTTTTGAACTTTATCACCAAGGTAATCTATGTGGATAGCATTGTTCTTAAATAAGTTGTACATCTTCGATAAATATCGATAATCGATAATCGATGATCGAAATAATCCGATGAAAGAAGTTACAGGCTATTTTGACGAGAGTTTACAATTTACACATCCTAACACCACAAGTGCATGAGATGTTTTATTACAACCCAGCATATAAACTCAACAGTAGATATTTGGATGTGACAGAACCGCGCTCGAACTGAACGTTTCTGTACAATTTTACAATGCTACTTGACTATTTAATTTTAAAGTTATATTTAAGTCATTATCACCGCACAAGCAGTAATGCAAGGCAGATGACATCAATATGAGGTGCTTTGATATGACAAGGGCGCGTTCGAAATGAATATTTTTTGTTTGGATCGCAATTGAAGCATGGTACTTGACATATGCTTTTTAAATTTTTATGCAAACCATAATAAATAAAAATAATTTCTGAAGTTAACAGAAAGTTCTCTACAGTGCAATGTACACTACACTATCTAGTGAACTTAGTCACTTCGAAAGGCATATGAACCTTCCTCCAGCTGCATCGCGATGGGCCCCTAGTTATAGCAGGAAGTCAATCGATTTAATTAAAAAATGGGCCATTTAATCGATTTCGACGATAAAAAAAATATGGGTGTGTGAGAAATAAGTTGATCATAATCTAACGCAGGCAACGTCAATCCATTCTGCTAGTATTTAATAGCTACATTGATATGACTTAATACGCAGCAAGACAGCTGAGAACAATATTGTAAAGTCGCCCATTTTTACTTTCCTCTCGTCTTACTTAATATTTCCTGTTCATGGTATGTAAATACATTCTACGTGTGTTGTGAATTCCGTTATATGTTTATTATTCATACAGTTTGCATAAAAAAAACACACACATTTTAATTGCTAGTATGTTACTATTTATCAAGACCCACACAAACGAAGATAAGAATTAATGAGACGGATATTATTACTAGATAAATTATTAACTATTATACATCAGGGGATTAACATAATGAATACACTGTTATATGTGCTAATAACTTGATCTTTTTCTCCATCTCTTCTCCATCTTTTACAAATCCCTTCTTTTATCTTTCTTTCCCCTACTGACCTGACAATTTTTCTAGCTTGTTTTAATATATTGCAAATAATAATAATAACAATAATAATAATAATAATAATAATAATAATAATAATAATAATAATAATAATAATAACACCATTAATAATAATAATAATAATAATAATAATAATAATAACAATAACAATAACAATAATAATAATGATGATGATGATGGTGATGATGATGATGATGATGATGATAATAATAATAACAACAACAACAATAATAATAATAATAACATTAATAATAATAACAATAATAATAATAATAATAATAACAATAATAATAACAATAATAATAATAATAATGATGATGATGATGATGATGCTGCTGATGATGATGATGATGATGATAATATTAATAATAATAATAACAACAACAACAAATACAGCAACATCAACAACAACAACAACGATGATGATGATGATGATGATTATGATGATGATGATGATGATAATAATAATAATAATAATAATAATAATAATAATAATAATAATAATGTGATTCGTTCATATGAGCTTCTAGTTTTGTTTAGTTATTATGCCCGGGCAACATTGGGCTCACTCCTTATCCGTCTCACTCTAACTAATGAAATGTGTACGTATTGTTATTTATTTGTGTGTTCTCCGAGTTTCTTATCTTTCCCTTAATTATACAATGAACTCTACATTTTTATTGTATTCCTATGCAACACATTGGTTCTATTATACACATATATACATGAATAATGTACCACATTGAAAACAGGTGCTATACCTTGGATACTAAACAGTATATAGTATATATATATATATATATATATATATACCATTTTTCACCCAACAAAGAGGCGTTTATACATCAACCTGAACTTGCTAAGATGTTGTCATTTCACGGAAAACGATGAGTTAACACAATTGCTCTATCAATCATATTGAGCACGTTCACTCAACTTATACCATTTACCACATATAATGCTGCATTATTACTATCATGCCTCCCGGGTAAAACTGAGTTAACAAAAGACAGAGACGTTATTTCTCTTGGGCAACACTGCGTTTAAAAGCATTTTATATATCATGAATATTTAGCATCATATGTACTATATATTATAAATGTAAAACTGTAATCTTACATAAAAGAAGCTTAAGAGAATTATTAAACCACTGTTTTCAGATTTCTTACGCCCGCACGTAATCGATGCATATTGATATTACTTATGATATTTTATTAGAATCCTAGATTATATTCCAGAACACGTTAGAGAATAATCAACATGACGTCTTACCTTACTTCTCATGCTCTTCTAGATTGTTCAAAAACTTTGAAAAAACGACACCAGTTTTCTATAAAACATAAAATCTGACGACCTTGAAAATACTCGGATTTTGATAAGTACAATTGGCCATTATAAATTAAACCGATACGAACGTATATATATATATATATATATATATATTTTTTTTTTTTGCTCCCCCGAGAAAAGGAGGGTGGACCTGTAAATGTACCCTTGTCTGTTCGTCCATTCCTCTGTCCGCACGTTTCTCAATAACTAAACCTTTAGATTCATTTGAAATTTTGCACAAACATTAAACATGGTATGAGTAAAAAAAAACATAAAGGATTTTCCTGTAAAACTCCGGTTGCCCTCTATGGAGTGCCTTTTGTGTTAAAATGGCTAAAATTGAAACGCTTGTGCTTATTAAAAAAAATGATATTTTGGATTTTTATAAAACTTTCTGAAAAGTAGTAACTAACTGATTTCTATATAATTTTGTTTGTCTATACTTCGTGATAACTACTCGGTGTGCCCACGGTGCTCTTTTAGGGCTAATAAAAACACCCCATTTTGGGGACTATTTACCATATTTAATAAAAAAATAACTCTATATCTATTTAACAGCTGTGCATGGTGCTGAACTAAAATTTAAAGATGTGAAGGCCTTGGGGATTTGGGGGCTCAATGGGGGGTGTAATTTCTTTTCTGGTATGGGGCAGAACAAAAATTTACATATGCTAAGGCATAAAACAGTACCGTTTGTTCATTTTCACCAGGATTTGACACCTCTGAGGAATTTAGGGCTAAATGGGGAGGGGGATAGTGAACTTAGTCATTTTCTCTATGCTTCGTTCACTGCGCAATCACGGGAGACAGTGCATGCGTCGCTTGTAATATTTTGCACTAAACTTATCTTTACTATTAATAGTTTGCAGGTGACACAAATTATATCCTATAACATCATAGATAGCTTGAGTTGATAATTTTATTGTATGATATAACATTGCTACGTATTCCATCGGACAAACGCCGGAAACCAAATACTACTATTACACTCCCATGCACCCCCCCAACACACACACACACACACACACACACATATATATATATATATATATATATATATATATATACACACATATATATATATATGTATATATATAAACTATTTTCTGACTTCAAGTTTATTTGGAGTGCTGATGACGTCAGGGAAATATAAAAATCTTAATCTATCCACGTAGTGTCAATTTATATTTATTAATAAAAGCTATTCACAGGTATTGAGCACTTTTGAAAATATTGTTTTATGTGATGGAAATATTTCAACCATATTCATATTATATATAATACATAAATATATCTGTGTGCAATAAAAAGGTATGGAATGTCATTGGAACGTGTTTATTTGGTTCATCTGTGAGGTTTATAAAATAAACAATAGCCTGTGCAACGCTAATGCATCGAAGTGCAGCAGCGTCGGTGTAAATTACCTCAATATTTGCGCAGTGGATTTCATACGGTATCTAATGCAGCAATGTTTTATCTTTTATCCACTTGAATTCTTTTTTGCATACTTGCGTTTATGTGTGGGTCGGTGCCAACTAATGTGCGCTTGCACATTGTGCTGGGTGTGGTGCGCTAATGTTGCAATCTTTATACTCAACAAGTGCGCAGCTATGGAATGTGCAGCTGTAGGAATGTATACCCACGCCTAATACAGAAGCAGTCAGGATATGCACACGAACACGTACCAAAAAATAAAAAAGTCCGATCACGTGTAAGATGAATGGGATGCAGTTGCCAAGTTGTGCTAAGTGCATAGTTTTGTCAATATAATAAGTATTGACGTTTGAATACACACACAATCACAGACACGAATATATATATATATATATATATATATATATATACATATCTTTGTGTGTTATGCTTTTTAGTAGTAAAAACTACTACATTTTGTCTATCTCTCCTCTCTCCCAAACATCAGCTCTCACTCTTTATATATATATATATATATATATATATATATATATATATATATATATATATATATATATATATATACCTTCCTAAAGAGGTTTTTCTCGGGCAATGATAAAACATGGCACACACACACACACACATATATATATATATATATTTTATATATATATATATATATATATATATATATATATATATATATATATGGTTAGTTAGTTAGTTATAAAATATATATGGCGATTAAGCTACACTGAATATTCCGCGTTTCATCCACTCTAGGACTCTTCAGCCTGAAGGGTCCTAGAGTGGATGAAACGCGGAATATTTAGTGTAGCTTAATCTCCATATATATTTTATAACCAACTAACTAGCTCTAGCTACGTATTGAACACTTTTCAAGTAAATACTTAAAGTTTACGCATAAATTTATACTTTCGTATATTAATTTTATATGAGTAAATGAAGTAATTATATATATATATATGCATATATATATATATATATATATATATATATATATATAATAAATCAAATGTCGGTCAGTTAACCTTCGTTCGCGACTACTCGGTTGTTTGATCACTGCAGTTCGTCTGAATTTACGTGTCTGTTTGGCTTTATAAATGTTAAATTGCACTTACTTCTTGTTGTGGGCGGCTGACAGTTGCCCTAGGGTCATATTCATTGTTAATTGAATCAGAGATTTATTCGCAGCTGCGTACCAGTTGCTATCGTGACTTCTTGTACAGATTATCCCAATAGTATAAAAACTTGTGATATTGAGTATAAAACAATAGTATATATATATATATATATATATATATATATATATATATATATATATATATATATATATATATATATACTAGCAAGGTCATTTTTTGTAACTTTGACCCCTATTATAACCCATTAAAATTCATTGTTTTGGGCTAAATTGAGTTATTAAGTAAGATCCATGTCAAAGGAATCTATATCTATAATTTAAAGTGTTTTGACCGAAAATTGTCGGAGGAGTTTGGTAGAGTTCTCAAATATCAAATCGTTGAACTTTGACCCATTACAAAAAAAAATTCTGGCCGAAACCCGATCACATAACTTTTCCCAAATCTCAGTACCCTGTATATCAAATTTCGAGTCTGTAGACTTAAAATTGACAGAATTATTGTGAACGGAAATGTACACACCCACACAGACAGACAGACACACATACAGACACACATACACGTTCACTTTCATAGATATACAAGCATGGGTGACCGGCGTTGCCCGGGTGTTTGGTGGTGTATGCTGAGCCTAAAAACAAAACGAAACAAAACGGTCAATTTTGTAAAACTTTGACTCCTAATATGACCCCTTAACATTTATTGTTTGGGGCTCAAATAAAAGTTATTAAGTTCGATCAATGTCCAAGGAACCTATGTCTAAAATTCCAAGTGCTTATACCTAAAATTTTCGGAGGAGTTTGGTAGAGTTCTCAAAAGTTAAATCGTGGAACTTAAACCCCTTTACAGCTAAATTTAAGGCCGAAAACCGATCACATAGATTTTCCCAAATCTCAGTATGCTGTATATCTAATTTTGAGCCTGTAGACTAAAAATTGACAGAGTTATTGCTTAGGGAAATCTACACAAACACACAGACAGACAGACACACAGACACTGAGACACGTTCACTTTTATAGATATACTAGCATGGGTGCCCGGCGTTGCCCGGGTGTTTGGAGGTGTATGCTGAGCAAAAAACAAAAAACAATAAAAAAAACAAAAAAGGACATTTTTTTAAAATATGACTCCTATTATGACCCCTTAAAATTTATTGTTTTGAGCTCAACTCAAAGTAGTAAGTTAGACCCATGTCCGAGAAACCTATATCTAAAATTTCAAGTGTTTAGAGATAAAATTGTCGGAGGAGTTTGGTAGAGTTCTCAAAAGTAAAATCGTTTAATTTTGACGCTTTAAAGACTAATTTCTGGCCGAATCCCGATCAAATCTATGTTCTGAAATCTCATAACCCTTTATATAAGATTTCGAGTCTGTAGACTAAAAATTGACAGAGTTATTACATGAAATGTACACAGACACACAGACAGACACACATACACGTTCACTTATATATCTATATATATATATATATATATATATATATATATATATATATAATATAATATAAAGCTGGATGTGTGTGTCTGTTTGTGTGTGTGTGTGCGTGTGTCTGGTCACGAATAGGTTTCTATAAGGTTGACTATTTAAAAAAAAAACTTATTACATATAATGATATAAGATGTATCGAGATACAGGAATGGGTATGTTTGATCCTGCAGAACGGTAGTTCATTAAAATTGTGTGGTCTGCGTTCGCGCCTGGTCCACAAAAATAAAAAAAAAGTTTACAAATGTTTGTACCTAAGAATACTTTGATAAGTGTGTTTTAACTTAAATAGGGATGGTATAATACAATTGTGGGGCCTGCGTTCGCGCCTGGCCTCGATAGAATGGAAATAGGCACAAACTTTAATAAAGACTTTTCATATCTATCTGCGTAAGTATACTTTGATAATTATGTTTCAGTTTGAAGAAATATGGTATAATAAAATTATGGGATGTTCGTTCGCGCCTGATCTCCATAGAATGTAAATATATCACAAAGTTTAACAAGGTTTTTTAATATAGATCCACAGAATATTGTGATAAGTGTTTAAGTGTGAACAGGTATGGTATGATAAATTATGGGGTTTATCTATTTTATTTTTACTTTCATCATATTTTGCTTTGGTTTTGATACCCCCAAATTCGAAGCTATCTCTTTACAACCCTTCCTTTTCATAATCTATCATACTTTAATAAATCAGAATCCATTTTCCGTAGGCTGTTTTTGAACCCAGTCAACGACGGGTACTTTTGCTAGTATATATATATATATATATATATATATATATATATATATATATATATATATATATATATATATATATACATAGCAAGTTTCTTTCGCCCTCTTGAATATGCTCTTGTTTACTTTTTCAAAAGGAGACCTACTTTCTTCCAAATTTTATTAAAGTTCCATACCACCAACAAACTTCATATACACCGGCTTTACCAACAATTTGGTTGCAAATTAATTATGTAATGAGAGGAGGAGTTATAAATGAATACAGAGTTAGACATTCCTCTACTCGAACATTCCCGTCTATTTGTTTGTTTTTCTTTTCTTTCCTCTTCACACTTACTTTTGTTTAATTTTAACTTGCATTTCTCGCGGTTTACGGTAGCTTTGTTGTTAGGGTCTATAGTAATGAATTCCGACATGATTTCTCCTGCCGGGGTTCGAGTTTCTCGACTGGCGTTAATCGTGACACCCTACACTAATGATTCCGGAAAGGATGAAACACTACTGTCTAAATGGATTTAATAATTATTATAGTAAATAATAATAATAATAATAATAATAATAATAATAATAATAATAATAATAATGATAATAATAATAATAATAATAACAATAATAATAATAATAATAATAATATATATATATATATATATATATATATATATATATATATATATATATATATATATATATATATATATGATGATTGCTGCATCTGTCCAGATGATCGCCGTCACATTGTATTCTTCCAATCTCGGTGTCCATGCAATCTCAGATAACTCTGCAACCTCGCAGCAGATTTGCACATCTTGATGCAGATATGACATACAAATTGAGCAATTTCCACTAAGTTGACTTCCTCTGGAGGTTGAAGGGGATTTCTATGAACAACCACATGTCTTCTCAAACCAGCAATAGACTTGTGAACTTTACTTCCTATTAAACAGATCATTTAATTCGGACTAACAGTTTCAGAGTTGACCTGAATAGGGGTTTTGTGAGACTTGAGATGTTAGCCGTAGCTAGCTTTTGACAAAAACACTCGTTCACGTGCCATATTTCCAGCTCTGTGTGTCATGGTTATAATCATCAATTAAAACTTTTGCGAAAATCTTGCTTCAAATTGTTGTGGGCCTGCTTTCGTTTCTGTAGAACATCACAACTTTCGCGTACAAGCGTTCGCCACTTCGGTCTTTGCAGAGTAAGTTGTTCCTAGGTGTGGATGTCGATTTGTAAGACTTTCAAATTATTCTTTGTAGAGTCCCTGAACCTCTTCTCAGGCTTGTGTTGAGGGCGCTTACCATTTTCCAGCTCCCCGTAAAAAAATGTTTTTGCAGCCTACAGTCTTTCATTCGATTCAGGTGGCCCACCCAACGCATGTGAGATCCGATTACAAGGGGCTCAACACTAGAGCACCATGCTCTCACACGGACTTCAGTTTCTGGTTTCGGGTGTTTGTACTTGCCATTTGGTGTTTAAGCTACGTCTCAAGCATTTTTAGTGAAATCGTTCAAGCCATTTAATGTGCCGTTGATGCAATGTCCATGCCTTAGATGAATACAAAAGTGTGTTTTGCACACAGGTCCTTTAAACGCAGATGTTAGTCCTGTCTATGATGCCATGATCAGAACACATTCTATTCTCTAACCTTCTAAAAGCTACAGATGCTTTCTGAATTCGTCTGTGGATTTCAGTGTCGAGTAATCCATCTCTCGCAGAGAACTACCTAGTTCGACAAACGAATCAACTACTCCTAGTCTGGCACCACAGACCATGATGTTCGGCTCCACGCATGATTGGCCCGGTTCAGGAGTTAGCATCAGCTTTCTTTTAAATAGACCGACCTTCAGACCAATGGCAGTACAGGAGTCAGAAAGCTATCCATTATATGCTGCATATTAATCTCAGCAAAAAACAGCATCGCTTGCATACAGTAACTCCTTGACTTAAGACATGATGCAGCTTGGTTCTGTCATTAAATCTTCTATGATTAAAACTGCGACCTGTAGTTGGAAACTTTAAAATGATATCCTTATCGCAATTCCGAAACGCATGAGCTAGTACAGCAGCAAAATATATAGAGAAAAGAGTAGGGGCCGGAATATCACCTTGTTTGACATCATTATCAACTGGGATTTCATCAGAAAATTTTCAGTTAATCGAGGCTCCAGCTTTCATGCCCCTATGCATATTCTAACAAAGGTTGGAGGACACCCTACTTTCGCTAAGATCAACCAGACAGCATTCATGTTGACGGTTTCAAATGCTTTGGTCAGATCCAAAAACACTTGATACAGCGGTATCTGTTGTTCAATACATTCTCCTGGACTTGGCGGACTGAAAAATTCATATCCATAGTTAGCCCGGCAGACCTAAAGTCACTTTATGACTATGGAATAGTATTAGGACTAACATCCTTCAGTAATCTGTTTAATAGAAATTGTGCGAGAACTTTCGCAGCAGCTTCCAAAAGCGTGCTCTTACTATAGTGCTCACAAACATTCTTCTGCCCATAAGACACTATCAAGCCAATCCTGTAGACAGGAGCATTTGCCCAGATTTCCCCAACAAAACCAAAGGTAGCATTAGTATATTCCACACCTCCAATCTAATGAAGTCCTACCGAAGCACCACCCAAACCAGGTGCCTTGCCACCGCTGACTTGTGCGATAGCTAACTGCACCTCAACCAGACTAGGCAAACGATCCATTTTTTAATATGATATCGCATGTGGTAGACCCTACTGCTGAGGGATTGTGAAACACATCAGTAAAGTGTTCTTGCCATCTTTGCAGGATATCTTCTGGATCCTTAATGCCAACAAAACCTTTTTTTCGACATCAGGGGAGACACTGAAGAGGAAGGAGGACCAAATACGCAGAAGTTCATGAAATTCCTTCGAATTCTTTAGTTCTTCTCCGTTATATCTATCCACTATTGATTTTTTTTTTTTGATTTTTTTAGCTCACGTTGCAATGTGGCGTTGATCTCATTGTATTGTCTCAAATTAGTTGTATGATCAGAATGATCTTTACAAAGTAAAGCTGCATAAAGTGTATGTTTATTAATCAGCAACTGATTTATTTCCAAATAGTTGTCGTCAAACCAGTCCTTGGTCTTATCGCTCTTGAAGCCAAGAACTTCAGAAACAGCAGAAAAAAACCCCGAGACTTGAAATCCACCCATGTACCATCAAATGCAAAGTTATCAATCTTTTCCGTCACACTTTTGGAACTTCAGACAACTTTAACTTGGAGTCATCAATACGACAAGGCACCTTAACGCCACTATCACGGTAGATTAAACTTTCTCTCACCAACTTGTGATCGGTGTCACGTTCAGTACTGCGCATGACACCAGCAATATATGCGTCTCGAAGGTCGCATTTTCGAGTTATGATGAAGTCAATTAAGTCACCATGCTTTGAATGTGGATGTATCCAAGTAACTTTGTTTTTCACTTTACGCCGAAAAAAGTGTTACAGATAGCAAGATTAAATTCTGAACACAGCTCTAGTTGCTTAATGCCATTAGCATCCATGGTACCGATACCATAGCGGCCAAGAGCACTTCAGGTCTCATAGTCTTTCCCAACACGGCCAGTAAAATCACCAAGAATAACAAGTTTTTCATTAATTTGTGTAGATGCAACAACGGAGCGCAGAGACTCGTAAAAACACAAGACGTCATCTTCATTCACTTGAAGGGTTGATGCACAGACCGAAAGAATAGTGATGAATCTGTTGTGTCGAGAGGAACACGAAGTTTCATGATGTGGTCACAGATATTCCATAGTATCAACCAAGGATGTTTTAATCACAAGACCTACTCCACCATTTCTACGGATACCCTCTGGTTTATTATCTCAGAAGAGGTGATATCGCTGTCATCTGATTTTCTCTCGAGACGGGGTTCTGATAGAGTGGCAATATCTATATCAAGTCTCCATAACGCTGAAGTGCTAAACGCTGTTCTGGGTTCTGGACGGGTTGATGCCCCTTTATCAAGCAGAGTGCGTACATTCCAACAGCATAAATTGAATTTTACTCCTTTTTAGAGACACATATTGTTTTCTTCCTGCTAACATGAACCACCGTTAGCCGCAGGAGACTAACCAGTGATAGTATGGCAGCACCTTTTCTGGCACTTTCCTAAGACTTTGGGTGAACAGTGCTCTCCCTGATTAGGGCTTCTCAGTCACAAGAACCCCCCCCCCCCGAAGTTTGCCTCTGTCATCTGAAGGCACAACAACGATGTTAAGATAGGGTTCTTGTCGCCTCTGTGCAGATTTGTGACTGTGTGCCTCAAAATGATCATGTCTGTACACGTTGCCATTCCTCCATCGCCATAAGACTTGCAAAACAAATGAACGACAGATAATGATAAGATATGAAATATAGATCTAAAGTAACAGCTGTACGTCGTTACATTAAATTGACAAGCGTTTTTAGGACACGAGTGCCACTCGCTTAGTTTCAGCAGCAATAATCCAGTGACAAGCCATTGCAAGATGACTGGTAATTGCTTTAGTCGCAGATTTTTTGTAAGAGTTGCCCTCTCCTAGAAGAATTGCCTTCACCACGGCTCGCAAGAGCTCCTTCTACCCCACTTATTTCATTTACCCATGACTGGGACTTAGGTAGCTGGGCACCAGTGCATGGCCCACACGCCGATGGGTCATGATTGATGCAGTCAACAGGGACTAAGCTCCTCTGGAGGTTTCAGTCAGGGTTACCTCGTCCTTAAACATTGTGTTCAAAAACCTTATTTCCCAAGGTATTAGAGATCCAGTTTTCTGGCGATGAACACCGTTAGCGTAGCAGAACTCACGACCTGCACGTGGGGATGATTTGACTGGGAGAAGCTATATATGACGCTAGAGCATCTGCATGATTTTCACACACGCTCACACCAATCTTTGAGCTACATACATGCACTCATTTGTGCGTGTGTTTTATAATCGGATGACAAAAAATAAACAACAGTTGGGATACCTCCGAATACCTATAATAGTAAAATACACCCACACATTAGTAAAAACAATCCCACGAATGACTATAAAGTACACATATTCAATAGCTGTTAACTTACAAATCTACACATAACTATAAGGTAGAAAAATCCCATACATACCCCCAATATAAACAACATAAAATAATTATTCTACAATATTTTTTAATCGTAGCAGCTTTTTTAAAAATAGCCCCAATGATATAACACTATTATAAAGATAACCTTTACTACAATCTCATACTCTACATATTAATTCCTAATAATAACTGGTAAATGACTGCACCTATAACGATGTAATTTATTCATGTACTATAATTAAATTATCAAATACTTTACCAATTGATTCTAATCCAGTATCATCTTCCAAACCAATCAATACTCAAAATGTAAATCTAAACATTGCCCTTCCATCTTTTTTTTACAAGGAAGTCACCACTTATCAAGGCCCGAGGGCCACTCGGAGATAAGGGTTATTGCGTGTATCAATCAATCAATGGGATATCACATCTTAATAATACCTATAATAGCACTTGCAACAAACAAGCCCAAATTCTCCCAGATTATGCATCTACATACCATATTCTCGCAGTTTAGATATAAAGTAATACTAACTAATTAAATCTAACAATTTGTCTCCAACCTAACACGAATACAATAAATTTAAGAAATAAGTGTATACAGAAACCCCTAAAAATCCATATTTACATGAGGTAAAGCTTTCTGTTAATAAAATTGCGTATATGACACTGTCCATTTTTTATTAATGACAGCTATGATAAAACCACCCTATTTATGAATAACGTTAGGTCTAAATACACATTTATATAACAGGCCATACTACAAAAATCAAGGCAGTATTCATTATCTTCTAAATCATGTCGCTTACGCATTTCAGAAGAACTTAAAACAATTACTTTTACTAGGGATTTAATTAACACTCAAAATGAGATATCTCACTTTATAAAAGCACAAAAGAAATGAAATAGAGTGAGCTGAAAACCTAGCGAGTTAAATACCTCATCGATTCACAATGTAATCGATATCGATATCTTAACATATAATCTTCTAGCAAATAAATTATTATCCAGCGCTAATCCCCATGAAAATAACTATCAATTAATAATATTAGCTCCATTACTAGCCTATACCGTTCTAACAAATTGCAAACCCAAAATTATAGCAAAGAATCTATTTAATTATATGAGGTTTATCTTACTGGATTCCCGTCGCTATCGTTTTTAAGCTCGACTCGTCGGGCGACAAATATCGAAATATTGGCTTAGAACATTAATTTGTTCACCCTAAATCGGCCACTTTTCTACAAAGAGGGTCGTTTTTGGCGTCGCCATTTTTGCAAGTTATCGCATCGGTTGGAATGACTTTACTAATTTCAATGTTCCAAACTTCCCGTCGCGTCATGGAGTAGGAATAAAACGTAAGGTTTTCTTTCACTTTCTTTTCCGGCTTGGTGTCACGAGTTCGAGCTTGCCTGCCTACTATCAAGTGTGTTATTTTTTCTCAACACTCGGGCAACGCCGGGCACCCAGGCTAGTTCAAAATAAAATACATTCTAATTATTATTTAATAATCAAATATTTACAATTATAAATTAAGTTGTCATTATCGTATGACTCGCTTAATATAAACAACTTCTACATTTCGAATACTTAGAATACTTCTCAAAATTAACTGCTTCTCTACAACTCTCGTAATTACAAATTTTACCAAACTTTTCGGTCCTTAGATTTAACGTTGATTAATGCACTAGCATGGTGACTGGATGTTGCCTGGGATTGAAAAGTGATTAACGAATGTCACGCCCCCATATCTTTATTTTCATCAAAATCAGTGAAATTGCACATTTTTTCAATCAAATCGATTAATTACCTACTCTAGTTCGGGATCCATTGCCGTGCATTGGAAGCAATCTCACAGGCTCCCGTAGTGACTTATTTGACATTACATTTAAATCTACATTGCATTGTGGAGAACCTAATTTTGATGTTATAGAATTATTTTTTACATACAACTAGCGGGGGTACCCGGCGTTGCCCGGGTGTTTTGAGGTGTGTGTGCTGTTAAATAAAAAGAACCGGGGGAGGGTGTAAAAGTTGGTAGGATCGAAACCGAAGCCCTTGGGCGAAGTTTGAAAATAAAATCGGCCAGCCAGAATGAGTTACTGAAAGATTTTTGAATTTATTTAAGTAAGACCCAAATTGACAGGTGCGCGCACGGAAGTCGTCGAGCGTTACGACGACGACGACGACGACGACGACGACGACGACGACGTAAGCAATAGCTATTCAGCATCAGCATCTATTCAGAGGTCAATGAGCAGGTTTGTTTGTTATAAGCGAAGTAAAAAAAAGTAAGCGGGGGGGGGGGTAATCAAAACATCGAAAAAACACAAAAAAATAACGTAAGGCAAACGAACGATGTTAAATGTAAAAATCGAAAAAAACAAAAAAGAAAACAGAAAAACGAACACGTGAAAAATTGCTTAAATAAGCCCGTTTCGATATTAAAATTTAAAAAAAAATCGGTGGGTGCCCGGGTGTTTTTGAGTGTGTGGTCGGGGGTTGATAATCGAAGCAAAAAAAAAAACAAAAAAAAAAACAAAGCAGAAAAACGAACGTTAAGTGAAAATGGCTTAAATAACACTAGTTCAATATTTAAATTTAAAAAATCGACAATAAAAAGACATCTCGCACCACGATTGAACCCAAAACGTTTAGATAACGATCCAACGCGCTAACCAACTGAGCTAACGCGACGTACATGAAATTTAGTTAGTTTTTCAACTATTTAAAGTAAATTAGGGTATGACGTCATCTGACGCATGCGTAGAACCGGTCGTCATCACGAGTGGACCGTTTTTTTACCCCCCCCCCCGTCGAGAATTGTCGATTTCGGGGTGAAAAAATGACCGTTTTGGTTTTTCGATGTTTTTCGATATTTTTCGAGCAAAGGATGATACGAGTTTGTGAATTTTCGTCGTGTCTGTCGAAAGTTTTTAGCTGGCACACAAACACACATACAAGCATACATACACACATTTTCGCTTTTATATTTTTAGATGGTTTGTATTGAAGTATAAAATAAAACTGTCAATAATAATGCTTCGATAGTGGTCTAAACTGAAACATTCGTTTCCAACGCGCCCCTGTCCTATAAAAAATACCGTTTATTTCTTATGGTTTGCCTTAGCATTGGTGTGGTGATAATTTCTTGAAATGAAGTTTAAAATGAAAAAAAGTCAAGCATCATGATGCAATTGTGCTTTAAATAGTAATATTCATTTCGAACGCATCCTTGTAATTTAAAAGAACCTACTGTTGATTTTATACGTCTGGGCGTTCGGATTGTGCTGTAATAAATTATCTCAAAGTAAATTGTGATGCTATACTATATAAGACGTGTTTCCCTGAAAGGGTCACTAAGGAAGACATGGACAAAGATAAATCAGAAAAGGTAAAATATATTGGAAAAAAAAAAACAAACAAAAAAAAACAGCAACCGTCGTAGTAAGTACCGCCAAGATGGCGGACTACGGATGTGTAGGGACCACTGCGAGAGTGGTAACTCTCAATTAATTTATACAGTAGTTATCGATACTTATCAAAGACATCCCTATATAAAATCCATTTAAAACACTGTAGGACAAAGGTATATGAAGTACCCTTGCCTTAAATTCCATAAAAAAATACCCGCTAGCTTGGGATCCTTATCAAGGAAATCAGAAATAATCCGCCTGTTGAAAGGATCAGCAACGGGAGCATGAACCAACCAACATATCCCCCCCTTGCCGTCAAAAAATTAATATCATATAGGATTTTTTACTTATAAATGCTGTCTGTGTGCTTCGGTGAGGGAATTGACGTTCCTTACCATTACATTTAAACAGGGTTTGCATAACAATGGTTAACTAGAGGAGGGTAAAGACGACACCGTTTGTTAAACAAATTTTTAAAAGTTAACATACTCCTTCTTTTTTCCGGTATTCGTAATATATATGAGTCGATGACGATTGCAACACCACAGTCCAGCAATAAAAGCATAAGAAGACGAAGTAGTTGACAGTCTTTTCCAAGGTATTTCATGTAATGTCGATGTACGAGCACACTAAAGCCGATCCATCCGGAGAATTGAGTAATTTATCCTCTTCCTTCGTTACCCACTTGCTTGTTGATAACGGCATTCCAAAATTATTCGACAAGGTGTAGGAGGGGCGGGGTGCGACGGGATCGCAACGGCAACTGAGTGATTGACTAACTGATTGTCCAATTCCCAATGCCAAATTAATAGTTGCTTTTATCTTTAGCGCTAGAGTTGGTTAGTTTTTTTTTTATCCAACTTGATTGGACACTGGCCTTCATTAGAATGCTCTGCTGTAACTTCTTCTGGGTGTTAACGATCTTTAATCGTCATACCATCACATTTTTAAGAGATAAAAAAGTGTGTGTTTAATCACGACCACAGAGATATAGAAGGCCTATTCACTGAAAAATGTTTGCAGGCAATGTAGGTAAGATTTGCTAAACTGCCACTGTCGATACTATATGAGGACATTTTTAAAACGAGTATTAAAACATGTTACACAAGAATAGATAGGCACCCAATTCGATTAATAATGAAGCTGAACTTTATTCAATATAAAATATAAATATTATTTGTGTATAAGTACGTACATTTTAATCAATATACAATCTAATATTGATAAAACTGAATTATGACTTTAGGGAACAAACAATTAAAGAAACATAAACCACACTACATTATTGTCCTTCGGGATAAGATCACAGTGTAGTATATGTCCTGCTGTTACAATACATCTTTTCTGTCCTCGGTCGGCGGAGGAGAAATCCTTCATGACTTAGACAATTTTTATTTTTGTTCCTATCATGAGGGTCCCTTATTAAGAAACTGGATTTTCCCCAAAAGATTACATGTTGAAATATTTAAATAACTATTACTTTAAATACAGAATTTATATTAAAAGTTCAAGTTTTCTGTTCTTCTTTGCCCATTTTTCCATGTTTTTAATCAAAATGTGTAGCGTATTTTTATCAGTTACATTGTTAGGGATCCTAAAACACCCTAGAAACTAACAAAATATAGTAAACATCTACGATATTAAATCAGAGTTGTGATGGATTTGGAAGGGGACATTATTATTAGTATTATTATTATTATTATTATTTTACTCACAAGGAGTTATCTCACAGGCCATCATCAGTGATCGCTCACACGCAGTAACCTGTGGTACTTGCTGGAGACCGAGTGCCAACAAGTTCCCTCATATTTCCATTACTCTCCACCTCCTGACCACTCGTGCAGATGATTGCACGTTATGGCAACAACCGTTTGCCATTGATTTCTCGTTGGCCTCGGCCATTAGTGTTTCCTGGGGTTTGGGTGACAAAATGCTATCCCAAGGTACCAGATTTGAACTGAACATTTCCAGTGGAGATCTGGTTAGTACTCTCCCACCTCGGACTTTCCATACCTTCTGACACTACAGAACTAGTTGATGTGACGGGTTTTAATTTAATGACTGCTCCCGTAGGTTTACTTTTACTTTATTCGCATATATCTAATACACATTTTTGTAACCGAGCGTGCATTTCATTTTTTTGATTTTTTAAAAATTTCGTTAATTAAATGTGATTCATAATTTTATTTCGTGCTTGTTTTTATTTTATTTTCATTGTGGTTTAATTTATTTTTATTATTATATTATATTTCCCACAATAATATTTTTATTTCTTGTTATATTTTTATTTCCGTACATATTCAAATAATGCTTTTGGCCTTTTTTTTTTGCCTGAAATAATTCCTTCAAAATTTTTTTCGTGATTAAGTATGCACTTTTTAAGGCGCAACCATTAAATTAAATCCAGTTTACGCCGGGTTCACGTTCCCCGTGAATTACCTTTTTTATTATTGTTGTTATAATAATAATAATAATGATAATAATAATAATAATAATGATGATGATGATGATGATGATGATGGTGGTCATCATCATCATCATCATCATCATAATAATAATAATAATAATAATAACAACAACACCAACACCAACAACAACAACAACACCAACAACACCAACAACAACAACAACAACAACACCAACAACAACAACAAGAACAAGAACAAGAACAAGAACAACAACAAGAACAAGAACAAGAACAATAACAATAATAATAATAATAATAATAATAATAATAACAATAATAATAACAATAATAACAACAACAACAACAACAGCAACAACAACAACAACAATAACAATAACAATAATAATAATAATAATAATAACAATAATAACAATAATAATAATAATAATAATAATAATAATAATAATAATAATAATAATAATGGTGCTTGTTCAGTGTACACTCCATGCTATATTTTAGATATGATTTTTATGTTAAACTTTATGGTATCTATTTTTTCATTAAATTGTTAGACTACTCTGAAAAGTGTAGAGTAGTACCCCCCCCAGATAAAATGTTATGAAACAAACAAACGAACAAAAACTTTTGTATTTTTAAATATATTTCAAAGAAATAAATTACGCCCGGTGCATATCGTTTTAGTTACAAAAAAAAAAACTGTTGTGAAAAATGCTTTTAACTTTACAATATTTGGAAATACTCAATGAAAAGTTTTACTTATTATTAAAAGAACGGACTGAAAAATATTCTCATATAAAAATTCTTTGTTTTGAAGTTTAAAAAATAAATAAAATGAAATTCGACTTCCTCCGATAGATAAAGAATTAAAAAACAATCCACTTACTGTTATATTTTGTTAGATTAATATTATCCCAATGTGCAATTATAATGATTGAAATTATACATTTATCCAAATGGAGTATTGATTTTTTTTCTCTTTAGGAGAATAAAATCATGCACAATCGAAGACAACGAAAAATATTTTTATAGCCACATGGTTGAACACCGGAAACTTTCTATACCTACATGTCGATCTGGTAACGAGGTCACGCTGTAATGTTCTGTTGATTCATTGAGAATCTTCTGTTCCTGGCACCGCCGTCGATATCTTCGCATATTTGCTACCCTGCACATAGATTCCACCATGTTCAGTGACATTGGCAGCTTCTTTGCCCTTTTCTTCTTCGACGACGGCAAACTTGCTATTTGATATTTTCACCGTCCCAAACACTCATATATTTCCGAGCTTTTTTTAATTATAACTTTCTGTTGTACAAAGACATCTTCCTTTGTATCTTCCCGATTAATAAAGTCATATCTGCTCCTAACGTTGAACCATTTAACTATGCCTGATACATTTGAGGCTGCTATTTTCTTTGCAGATATGGTGTGCAAGAAAATAGCTTCCGACTCACAGATGTGAGGTGGCATGACGTGCCTCTAACTTGAAGCCATATCAAATGTCAGAAGCGTAGCTTGAAACTTTGTTTTCATTACCCGAGGCACGTCTCTGTTTTTAATGGCAATCCACCGATGCATTTTGGGGGTGTTGGCAATGGTCCGCTTGTCATAACTTCGATCAGTAAAAAGCAGGAGTTGTACAGTGACGCATCTCTGATCTCGCTCGTTGAACTTGGGATTTATACACAATCGATCAATCAGTTGATGGTCTGCAACAAAAGAAACAGAAAGAAAACCAGTTTTACATCAAACGAAAATTGAATCATGTCGTCTTATTTAGGGCGACAGTAGTATCGTTCCACCGTTTATTTTTACTTTTAACTTAACTACGCCCATTCAAAATGCACTTCAGTACTTTGACTTCCATTTAGCTTCTCCACACCCCCAACACCATAACAACATTATTATACAACTTTTATTGTATTTTTGACGTTGGTGATTAAAGGATTCACGTGCAATATGCGACAGCTCAGAATATAAACGCAAAACTAAGTTTTAGTCACTTAAAAATTTACAAAATTACCAAAAACATCGCAAATTTTCGTCAGCCTAAAATAAGTATATTAACAGTGTTCATATAATCTGCGAACGTACTATTATGTGTACTGACAGTCCTTGTGCTTAATCTAAGTATGTATGTGCTAGAAATGACTTTGCATATTTTACAAATTTCAACCAACCTCCTTGTTTAGATTTTTTCTATTAATAACTGCATCCTCACACTTAGACAAGAATTTGAATAACCTTTTTTGGTATCTGTATGTATCTCCATAACTCTTTCGAACATTACTTTCGTTCAGCTTCTAAATTTTGAACTTTTTCTCGCTAGCCAACAATGTTATACACGATTCTTTTGCCAATTTTTTTCTGCTGAAGAGAAATGTAGCATATATAATGCTGGACGATGTCAGATAACCTTTGAAGCCTAGAATAAATTGGTCGTATTGAATTACATTCTGGCTTAAATAAATGTTTATATAAATATAAACAAGAAAGATATTGTTTAGAGAAATAGTATTAAGCAAATAGGTTTTAGAATAATAAAATTGATAACAGTAATTTAAAAATAGCTTGCCCCTCTAAGCTGTTCGACACAGTCTGGCGTAGGGGTCACTAAAGATGCCGTGGATCTTATACGGCGGACGTAGATGTTGAGTCAGTTAGAAGAGTTTTTTTTTTAGTTAAAAAGAGAAATTACTTTCTCCAGAAATTATATTGATATGGGTATATATTAACTAAAATCCAAATAATATGTTTAGTATTTTATCATTTTTACACATTTATAATAGTTCTATATTCATTTAGATAATAATAGTAACGGTCAAATCTTTAATATATGTTTTTTATTTTTATTTTTATACTAAACTTATTTGGAAAGTTATTGATTTATCTTCGAAAATAATCGTTGATTAATTAGATGTAAAATTTTGCATGGATTTAAATCTTCTTTTATTGCATGTATAAATGTCGTAATTAAGTTCATTTATACGTTCAAACAGATTTTCATTTAATTAGTTTTATTTATACATACTGCATACTTGAACATATATAGCGTACAGTATTTCCAATTGGTCTACCATCTGTATCTAGTCATGCTCAACAAGAAGAGCCGCTGCAGGAACGCCATTATGTTTTACACCGCTTTAGTGAAAATATATCCTTAATATCTATTGCTGTAATTTCGTATTATTACGCCTAAGTTTGATTTTCCAAATATTTTTCTAAGTTAAGTTTTCTTTAACACAACCTACGCAGATACATATTCCACACATGTGCCAATGCAGCATGCATGACTCAAACATGGCTGAGATTAATTTTGGAGATAAAATAAAACTTTAAATGAAAGTTCTGGTAATAAGCCAAAATAAAAACGAGCTTTCTTTTAGATTTTTACTTTATTTTTATTTTTTCCTCCCTTATTCCTCGTCAGTTCGAGGACCACCAACGTGAAATCCGTAAAGATACATGTTATCTCAAAAGCTGGAAAATATGAAACATACATATATATATATATATATATATATATATATATATATATATATATATATATATATATATATATACAGTTTTATCTACATCCTTACATTGTAAATTTTATCGATGTTTTTTTTTTCTTATTACCTATTCGGGGATAAACAACTTATAAATGTACTTATGAGGCTCTTGTGTATGAGAGAAGATACGAATCAGAGTTTTGAAAAGCGCACTACTTCTTCAATAATGAAGGACTCGATCCGGAATAGATTACCTCGATAGTTACGGCCTTCTTTGGATGAGGACCAGAAAGTAAAACAAATATTAGACAGAGGAATTATTACAGGGGGATCGAAAAATGCCACATGCGCAATCGGTAATAAAATTCATATTTCATTTTACGACCTAATCAGATTCAGTGCAATAAGCCTTTCTTTTGTTTGGTTATCTTCGCTTTTTTTCTTTTTGGGTTTACCATTAGAATTAGAGTTAATCTTGAATTTGGTCGTTTTGGTAAGCTTTTTTTTTTACACTTATAGTTCTTTATATTTTCAAATGCACTGATAGTGTTTAATTTGACGAGTTGTACTCAATATTTACTCTTTTCAGGTTCTATGATGCAGAATCCACTCGATCTATAGCCCGCATATTAATATCTACCCATACATCACATTACAGGCTGATTTGTAACAGACTGCTTGAAATTAAAACTTAAAACAACAGATTACGTACTTAAATCCGTACAAACCAATCTGGTTGCAAATTTCGTTGCTTCCACTACATGATTTTTACTTATCCCCTCTCTCATTAACAATGGGAATGGAAAGCATAGTAATCTTCTTTTTTAATCACTTCGAAGATTGTAATTTTTCCGTGGATATTAACCTAAATAACCGATTAATATATACCACCCATGCGGGGTCGCAGAAATACTTGGATTAGGACCCAGGCCAGGGCAAAGCCTCTCACTGCTGATGGACCCATAGATCTCCCCAGGGCATCCGTATAGGCGAAGGAAAACTCTAAAGCTAAACCCAGGGAAGGGAGGCCTTTTCAGTACCGGACGATAAACTTCCTATAGCTTGTGACTCAAACAAATTACCGGTTGGCCAACCTAAACTGTCTATCTCACGGCTTTCATACTCCTTCTTTGCCTATTAGCCAGGCGTAGAGGTGCTATCACAGGGACTCCTCAAAATCACCCAGTGGTTGACCTTGTATTTTGACTAGGGCAATGAACGCTATTTTCCCCTGCTCCCGCCACATTCCATGTCCCTTAACTGGACAAAGTGGGGTGCGTCATTACCATATATGCTGGTACGGTTGGACTGTGCTTATTTTGTCTAATGGTTTGAGGGTACCGGATTGTTTCCGACTGATAGTACAGTAACCCTAACTCTTTGGGAGCGCTTAGAGCGTCTGCTCCATCAACAGTAGTATAATATCGGGATGATTGTAGTACCATGTCGAGCATAGAAAGGAACTCTGCACTCATCCCCGGTGGACTTTTCTGGAGCCACAATCCTGCAGGTGAATAGAGCTGATGGTCTACTTGTATTGCACGTCTGTTATTCTGCACAACTACTTGTCCAGCACTCCTCGCTCACCCTAACTGAGAGTTTTAAATTAAATTAAATGAAATGACAGCTGAAGCAAAAGTTACGTTTTAACCAGGACCAAACTCAAAGAAAACTAACCTGCCTCCTCCCTTGAGGCTTGAATTTACGAATATCCGCGGGTTTAGAACTAACTTAGAGGAAGTTGAATCATTTCTCCTAGTAAACACTCCGGATATCTTAGCACTAAGTGAAACTAACCTACACTCCTCCATATCACAAACCACTTTAACATGCCTGGTTATCTCCCGCTCTGCCGTAAGGACTCAGACAGACATATGCATGTGATTGGAGTCTATATTCGTAATACCCTCCTCCTGACTAAAAAGACAAAACTAGAATTAGACGACCAGGCCTTTGTGTGCTTCACGCTTAACATGCAAAATAATATTAGCTAATTGTATTTTCTCTACCACTCTCCCTCAACCCAGGACTGCACCCTAATAAACAAAGTCTCTGACAACATAAATATAGCACTCCCCCTCGATTCTAGCGCACAAGTACATGTGTTTGGTTACTTCAATGTCCACCACATTAACTGGCTTGGATTCTCTAATTTCACAGACGTAGCTGGTAGCACAACACATAGCTTTTTCTATATCTCACTCCCTATCTCAGACAGTTACATTTCCGACACGTTTTCCAGGCCAGAAAGATCAACATGCCTCACTTCTAGGTCTATTTCTGACAACAGTTCACGATGATTGTACAAAAAAAAAGCCCAGAACCCACTCAGGAATGCGAATCATGCTGTTACAATGTTAGAAATCACCCCAAATTCTCGCCCTAAAACTGAGGACCCACTGCTTAAAACAACAAGCTATTACAAAAAGGCTGACTGGGAAGCAATCAGGGAACTCATATGATATACCACATGGCGAACTATTATTTCTCCTCCAGCGGAAAAGTGTGCAAATGAGCCCACCCAATAGTTAAAAAACTGTAATTCAAGCACATGTTCCCACACGGAAATTCTATAGCAAGCCTCATTCTCCCCAACGGTTCGCTTTCTTCATTTTTCTGTGAAATCACGATCTATCCGAAAAAATGATAAAACTTGTTAATCCAAACAATTGGTTACTTACGCCAATTTTGGATCTAAACACTTGTAATTTTAGTTAGTGACCTGGACATGAGTCAAATGTTTAATAAATATATATATATATATATATATATATATATATATATATATTTATATTTATATATGTATATATATATATATATATATATATATATATATATATATATATATGTACATAAAGTTATGGACAGTACATAGGGTCCGAACAAAGACGGGCTGAACCAAATTGAATTGGAATTTAGAACAAATTATAACAATACATGAATTAAAATCAGCCCTTTTGCTAGCTCAAACAGATTTTAGAAAATTCCATAAGGAAAGTCAGATTGAAATATATTAACAACAAGATTTTATTAACTGACACTATAACGGACTTTACCAAACTGATTGAGAAATGTTTCTTTGGTTTCTACTTCAAAAATAAGATTATATTCATATAGTCATTATTATATTAAAATCATTATAGCATCGTCTTTGACCTTGAAACACATTTTTCATTGATGAAATAATGCTTTCGTATTGACCGAAACCTTGATGACCTAGTCATATGCAATAGGAACAATTGCACTGTCATCATAAAGGTGCATATAATGAAATGATACGGAACTTACAAAACTAAGCATGCGTAAAGTGGGAAAATATGTTTTCCACACCAAAAAGTAATGGCTGATTCGTGTCTCTTCTATATATAGATATCAGGAAAGAAACATCTCTAGCTACTTGCTGTTCACTTCTGGTAACTTCCTGTGTCAAGAACAGATAAATCTTTCACCTTTCCATCCCCCCTCTGTGAACACAACAGGAATCGTCGTAGTCAACTTTGTGTGTACCAGAAAACCTGTTCGATTTTTTCTTCGTTTTTGTGGCGATAAGTATCTTAGTACTCTTGTTTTGCGACATGAAAGTTGTCTTAACAATGGGGACCGAGTGTGTATATCTTTTTGTGTTATCATTGACTGCCATGTCTTCTTGATCGTGCTAGCTTGGCGATCCAACATTGGTGTGCAGTTAGATATCTAATGTGTTTTTTAGTTGCGTGCAAACGACTCTATAAGTCACTTTGCCGGTCGGTCGGTCGGTCGGTCGGTCTGTCCGTAACAGTGCTCACAGCTAAACCTGCGCGACAATTGTACATTGATGACGTCCGTTTTCAGTGAGTAAAATCAAAACTCTGGAACTCAAATGGTGGTCCTCTGCCCGGAGAACCGTAAATACAGAACTATCTTATCACGTTATCGTATGCAGTTTTGGCTTCGACGTCATTAGGACAACTTTCACCCATCGAGTATACTCATCACCGTACACTATAAAGTTCCTACTCTGCATATCGAAAATGTTAACTACTTGTTTGAATAGTATTTCCAGGTCTGCTAGTGATATCAAGCGTTTACTATTTCTCCTTACTCCTCGGTTAAACTGAGCTTTTGAAATCATATTGAACGTGTGCCGTCGGATTTGGGTTACCTGATGTTAGCATCTAGGCTTGACAAGAACAATATTTGTCTTGCATTCGCTAGCATACCATTTACGCCTTGTGTGCGGAGTGAAGGAATTTCAATACATTTGAACGAAGTAATCCAGGTATGAAGCTTTTTGTTACTGTTAATAATAACTTTTACAGCATAAGCCAGAAAACTTGGGTTACAAGTTGGATGCCATTTCGTGACTGGGAGTAGCCATTTTGAATTAGATCTCTGCATTTTTCATCTGATGCTGTCGTGGTTATGACACTTTCTCATAGTATATCCTTCAATTTGGGAAAACATTTGTACATCAATATGAAGACTGTTTTGACTGCAGTGCCAATAAGTTGGTGATGGTATTTCAGTGGTATCAAGATGCACAATCGGGGTTTAGAGATGCACAATCGGGGGCTAAATTAAGTTTTCCAGTGTGATGCTTTATCTTAGAATCGTATATCAGTGTCTTTTCATTGAGATTTTACATGAGAGGAGTTTAATATTTTTCACAGCCTAGTTTAAAAATATTTATGTTAGGTGAAATTGATGGAATGTTTTCAGGAAGTCAAAGCATCTGAGTTTAAACATCTTGCAGGATTCTAGCCGGTAGATCAGTGTCAAACAATTCTCTTTCCATTACAGCATATTGCGATTCTGCGTCATTTGTAAAACGGGATTCAGACAGAATGAAGTTATGGTATCCATATCCACACTCACGTCTCCTTCCCCACTCACATCCCTAATTTTACCTGAATAATAAGTTCGCTATTCCTGGGCTAATGTGATCTGTATCTAGTCGAGTAATTGCCATTAAAATAATGATAGATGAAGAACAGGCTAGCAACACGTATTCTATTTAAAGAAGGATACAGGGAAGAGAAAGAGCAGGTTTTGAACTATATCAAGGCAGGATAAGATACTGCACAGCACATGCTCAGGTAGGTATTCTATTTTAGGACGTACTTGCATCTTACACAGGTGTAGGACTGCATCGGCAGTGAGATATTTACTGGAGCTGTAGAATGGCCCAAGTATTTTCTCGGCGATCTTAGAAACATAATTTATATAGATTAAGAGTGATGGTAAGTCTTATAAGCTGTCAATACATGTTGCTTATCCAGGACGCGAGCCATTCATTTGGATTAGGGGCAGATGGGGGCCAGAACCTTGATGATGAAAAAAAATGAAACTTGGTTTTGGATTTATTAAAATTAACCTGCCACTGTTTTTCCTTTGTGCCCTTTGTGCAAAATCAGAAAAGAGGGACTTAGACATATCTTGATGATTGGGATGAGTATTGTTTCTAAGGGATTTTCCTCTATTGTTTGCAGTGGTTGATTTGGACATATGTTGACGGTTTTTTGGTTTCCTCGGTACAAACTGTCTACGCAGGCAAGTGCATGGAGCGAATTGCCATGTTTCTCAAAGAATTATTCCGCAATAGCGAGGGTTCGATATTGGGAGGCAATAACTCTCGTAATGCCCTTTGTAACAAATAAACCCCAGAGGTGTTTTCTCTCCGTCGTGTATCTTTTGTTCCCTCTGCAAAAACACGTCTGATCTGTAAACGGCTGTTGGTTATGCCCCTTATCCGATATTTAGTTGACACGAGGTATCCCCTACGTATCACAGGAGTTTCTGAATTTCGAACCTATTTGAATACATCTGTGCCGTGTGTGTCTGCAACTGCTGGGATTAAATGCCTACAGTGACGCACTATTTTTCACTATTTTCTTAATATAACACGATCAACTGGTCACTATCGCGTGACAGACCTAAGTGTTACACTAAATGTCTTAGAAACGGTCACAGGATGATATGACGATCGGCCAGTGCATAGGGTCTTAGTATTAAGAGGCAAAGCATAGCTGAGATTTAGATGTGGGTCTGTGGCTCCTTCATTCTCTTAAGATGACATATTCACTCTGGTGGCATTCTGGTTGAAATCTTCTCTGTCTTCAAGCCCGCTTCGTTCAATTAATGCAGCCATTCAATACAGGCACAACAGCGCAAACCACAATTGTGATAAAATTATCTTAACTATTTTATTTTATAAAATTTATACAATACATATTACAATATTAACGTAACACTTACAGGCCATATATTGATGCCACCATTTACAGAAAGGGAAAATAACACGTGCTCAGCCCATGCGGCCCGGACGAATAAGAGATCTAGTAAAGGAAAGAAATTGCGGGATCGCATTTTTCTATGTATCCCTCCGCTTACGGCCAAATTACACCCTGGTCATGCTGAATGGGAGGGGTCAACCACCACAACCGGGGAACTAAGATATAGTCTCACATAAGTTTTGCGTGAGTTTTAGGCATAATGGTATCTGATAGGAGTAGTTATAGGGTGTACACCTGAAATTGCTCCCCGATATCAATGAGCCGACTTTGCCTTGTTGTTGCAAGCAGAAAAAATGTGGTATGGGCTACTGTAAGTGAATGTAAATTTGTTCCAACTTTTCGATATTTTGTTCGTTCCTCCTGTTCTTGACCTATAAAATGTATGGCATACCTTTTTCAGTGGCACTACCCTCCGCAAAATTGTGCCTTAAAATTCAGTTGCTGGACAATCTTTTCGAATCATCAAACTTGAGCGGTGTGACGTTTGCCCGAATCTGTTGCAAAGTTTGGTGTGTCATGGGGTCGAAGAAGCCTTGGTCTCCCGATCTTCGTTCGATTTGTGTACCCAATATAGCACAAGCGTGACATCATAAGTGTGTGAAGTTTACAAGTATGTTCGCCTCAGGCAGTCCAACCGTGAAAATCTCTGCTCCAATGTAGTAAGCGAAGCAACCGGTTTCAGTATTCTCCTTTGGTGTTCATTGTTTGATCATCTATCTGCCAATCATGATGTTTGAATAGTTTGATTGCTGGCGAAAAGTTTGTTTGTTTGGATCGATTAGAAGTATATTATTGACTCGCCCTCGTTCTAGCTCATTAGGTGGACTTTCTGTCAGTTGACTTCTTTGTGCAACTCTTACACTGCCACTAGTCGTATCTAACACAGAAAGTAAGCTGCGTAGCATAGCTGTGACTCTATGACACTCCTAGCTTTGCGATTATCCTATTTGTTAATGTTTTCCGTGATTCATTCCAGATTGCGCCTGACTCTTCAAATCGGCATACATCGTTTTTACCATGCCTGATTCATCAATTTAATTATTGCAGACGATAATCCTCATCTTTTTATTTTCGATGTTTCGGTCAACTATTTGTCTAGCCTTCGTCAGGCGATAAACCGCGACGGGATAGGAACGCCGAATCTCCTAACTGCATTCTTAGCAATTACTGTCTGCCATAGTTGTTGTGGTCTCAGCACGTTTTGACCAACTAAGCTTTTGGCCGGCTTTACGTAGGATTGAAACCGCTATCTTCAGATAATGCTCAACTCGAACCGCAAAGATTCAGTGTCTCTACAAACTGCGTCATAAAAATTCCAATTAATTAAATACTGCTCGATTTATTTGTTTATTAAAAGAGATTTGAATTGCACCGAGCAAATCGCTTAAGACAGTGCTCTAACAAAGTAGGGATTGACTTAGTCAGTCTGTCTGTCGATACGGCTGAAATATTATATGGAACTTTGGTATGATTAGGTGCATCGAAATAAGTATTATATTATCCGATCGGTACACAGTATGAGATTAATACGGATCATAAGACTTATTATTTGAGACCAACACATGCACGAATTAAACCATATTTAGCCCATAATTTGGTATAACACACCTCGTCTAAAATATCTAGTGTGTATACTAGTACAATTTGTGATGGTTAGACTTTAAAATCTCATATTGATCACAAAACAAAATGATAGCATGCATCACAGTTTCGTGTTGGAAATAGAAATACATTTCTAATGTCGTTCACTTAATACTGCCACGTATTTAACATCCATTTCATGATATTTGATTTCATCGCGTTTACATCTAAGCCACTAATAAACATTTGCTCACGCTGTGACTTTCGTCGATACCGATTCAACCCGTCGCATTTCGTTGTTGCTAAAGGGATCAAACAATAATCAACAAGCTATCAGCAAAGTCAATTCATCCTTGTAACCGGACGTTCATTAAACGCACTGTTGAGCCCGGACCACCTTTCATGTTGTTGCCGCGACATGCTGATCGCTCTTATAACAACTGCTGTGCCAATCAATGTGGACACGCTAGACACGTTCTGGTTTTACATTCAACAGTTTATTCATTTTGTTCTTCTCTATCCCTCTTTCTTTCTCTCTCTCTAAGATATCCATCCATTCACACACACACACACGCACCCACACACACACACACAGACACACACACACACACATATATATATATATATATATATATATATATATATATATAAAGGAGATAAGAACAATAGTCTAAAGAGGAGAGTGTATTTTAATGTAATAGTAAAATTACTAATTTAATTAAAATACAGGAAAAGAAAAAGTGCTCGTTGCAATTTAGATATATAATAAACTCAATAGGTAAATATCCTAACGCTAATTTAATATTCAATAATGTGATGGATGATTTAAAATTCAAATTAGAATTAAATTAAACATCCGTTTCACAAGAAGGAACAACAACAAAATCAATAATTTGAACGATCGTTTCGGAAAACAATGTTGTTATTGTAGTAGACGTTAAGCCACGGACAATAATTTTTACATATAGTATTAAAAAAAAACCCACAAAGTTTCCTCATCAGCGAAACTATTGGGAAGGGTTTTTAATATATGTAAAAACACCATAAATAAACTTAGTATTAAAAGTAAGGCAGATGCATCTGGAAAAAATAAAATAAACGCTATGTATTTACTTGACAGGCAAATTAATATGGATTAAAGAGAGAAATAAAATAGAAGAAAATTATAAATCTGAATTTGGTTTAAATAACATTATATATATATATATATATATATATATATATATATATATATATATATATGTATATATATATATATATATATATATATATATATATATTAATATATATAATTATTTACCTTTTAATTCTTCGCTTTTTGAAATCAGCAATCAAGGCCAAAGCATTCATTTGGATGTTTATTGTAGCTTTTCAACTTATGAAATGATAAATTTTCAAAAAGAACGCTAATGGAATATTTTATATCGGTTAGCATACGTTT
>NC_136523.1:57976286-58046286 GCF_053919585.1 Euprymna scolopes | reverse complement strand
AGTGTGTTGAAATTATTTAGGACCATATCATGAGTGACAAAAAGGTTTAAGTATTTGGTCAATATCAACTTTAGGGCCGTCTCATTTAAAACGATGTCTTTCCTGTTTAATCCAAACATATTATTATCACTTCCTGGGATGTCTGATGCTTTCTTCTACTCCCAGAAACCTCTGTTGCACAAATATTTGAAGGATTTATATCTGTACAGGTGATATATATATATATATATATATATATATATATATATATATATATATATATATTATTTGCTTTTATTTTGCGATACGTTTTGAATTAATTCAATTATTTATACGAAAGATCATTTTTTTCCAAAATGCGAGTTGGAAATAATTTTCCTTTTGACTCATTTGGTACCTCCAAATGGTAAGCGGCACATATATTGTTTTTAAAATATTATTCAGCCACTGATTTTTAAGCTTCTTACCATGAGGTCTCGATTTCGAATCTCGCTAGATTCAGCCATTCGGATGAGTCGAAGACGACGAATCACGCGTCAGTGGATAATTATATTCATGAAATACGGTAAGATGAGAAATAATGGGCCTCATATGTAAGATATTCTTATGTAAAATTGCACTGCGAAATACTAATGTGTTTTTCTTTTTGTATAATATTGAGCAACGCATGCAATGATTTAATAGATATGGTAATGTATTTCTTTCTTTTACACTTCCAACAGCATCATGTTTTTTTTTTGTACAAGATACACTATTATGCCAAAAAACGGAAACGTTTTTTTTTTCTCGCGGGCAATGCTTTACTTGAATACATCTGTTTCATTTAGTAAGTTGATCCATTTTGATCACTATGTAACACATAAAAACTCTATATTGTAATATTTCTATTATGACTCCTGGGAATCGACTTGTTGATCGTTTCTTTACAATAGTATCTAAAAGCGTAGCAATGTGTTCCCACTTGCAACAGAACTTTTAATTATATCGGCTCAATGCAGAATATTATGCATTTTTTGATTGACCAGCTTCTGTCATTCACAAGATTTTTTTTTTACATAGGCATCACCACATTATCAAGGCCCAGAGGCCACTCAAGGATAAGGGTTAAAGAATGTACAGTAGAAATTGGAAAATATAGTAATCATTAGTAATGAAAATTTGGTAAATTTGATAACTTATATGGAACGGCTCATCAAGAACTTATTTACTTTAGACTTGAACACAACCATAGTGTAGTCAGCCGGAAAGCAGGAAAACGGAAGACAATTCCACAGGCGTGCAGTTCTAATAAAAAAAAACTTTGTTCATGGAATCTACGATTAGGTTTAGGCACAGATAAAGAGTGAGGGGGAATTATTGATAGTGTTTACAGCTAGACGAGTGTTTCTTGTGAAAGTTTTGCGAGGGCGGGACCATAGATTGAAGCTCAGTCGAACACTTTCCATGAAAATAACGATACATCAGAGACAAACTCGCAACATCTCTTCTGTGAGATAGAGGTTGCAAGGAGGAGAAAAGGACATCTCCTACGAGGGTACGAAGTCTATTTTGAACTCTTTCAAGGCAGGACAAGTCCTTTCTAGCAGCTCCTGCCCAGAAATGGCAACAGTATTCCATCCTTGGACGTACCTGGCTCTTATATAGATAGAGAATAGCATCAGCAGTGAGATATTTACCGGATCGATAGAAAGATCCCAGCATTTTTCCAGCGGCCTTGGCAACAGATTTGATGTACGTGTTCCATTTAAGATCAGGAGTAATGGTCAAGCCCAGAAGCTTGTCAAAACTTGAGGCCTCCTGAAGACGAGAGCCATTCATTTCAATTGATGCCAAATGTGGATTAGAATGTAGATGATGTAAAGAGAGAAGCTTGGTTTTAGATGCATTAAAAGTAACTAGCCACTCCTTTCCCCATTGTACTACGTGCTCAAGATCAGAGGAGAGAGAATTGGAGAGAACTTGGTCGTTTACTGTCTTAGATGTGCTACCATAAATGGTAGTGTCGTCAGCATAAATGTCTACAAATGATGTAAGGATGTGATTTGGAAGATCATTAATGTAGATCAGGAAAAGAGTTGGGCCCAGGATGGACCCCTGAGGGACACCGGCATTAATACTGTGAGCTTCTGATTTTTGCCCCTCAACTACTACTCTTATGAACCTATCAGAAAGAAATGATTTAATAATTGAGAAGACATTTCCAGCTATACCATAGCTAGCGATTTTATGAAGTAAACCTTTATGCCATACCCTATCAAAGGCCTTTGATATGTCAAGAGCAATTGCCCTAGAAAGATTGCCATCGTCGAGAGATTTTCTAATCCTATGCGATATAACTGTAAGCACATCTGCTGTAGATCTAGCAGAACAGAAACCATATTGAGTGTCACTAAGAAGGTTATTTTTGTTGAGATGGTTGATTACTTCTGTATTTAACACAGATTCTAGCAACTTACTCATGACGCACAGGAAACTTATTGGCCTGTACTGAGAGGGGGATGAGCGATCACCTGAATTCTTAAATATAGGGCATACTGATGAGATTTTTCAGGGAGATGGGAAACTATTCTCCTTAAGACAACGTTTAAACAGTTTTGTAAGTAATTTAATTTAATATTTTATTATAATTCTTGTGGATCTCGGACACTATCCTCTACTAGTTATGGTATACTATTAAATAGAAAAAAATACAATGTTTTTCTCTTGTTTAACGCGTCATTTAAACATAGCTGTCTATCCAGGATGCTGAGAAACTTTTTGATATTATATACCCATCATCAGATGCAATTATGTAATAGACTTGTTACGACACAACACTTATGCGGAGTACCTTTTTATGGAAAATACTATAACAAAGAATTGCGATATTGTTTTCGTGAGTAAGGTTAGGAACAATGTTTCGAGGACTAGGTCACTGCGGGAAGAGATATGAATCTTTCTTCCGTTAGACGATGGGGTTCGCAACATGTGCATGCAAGCAATCGATTTGATTAAAAATGGACGATTTAAATGATTGTCATGACGATAAAAGTATGTGAGGTTGCAACGTTTGTTGATCCCCAACGTCGAGTCTCCCTTGTAGTATAAATGTAGGTTTGAGTATATTGGGGATTGAAGAAAAAACTGACTACTATGAGCGTATAATGAAATGCTCTTTGTGTAATGTGTCAAAAAATAAAACCATCTTGGCAGCAGCAAAATTGCCTAACTGTAAAGGTCACATGTTATCGCATCTGGGCAGGAGCTGCTAGAAAGGACTTGGCCTGCCTTGATAGAATTCAAAATAGACTTTTAGCCTCGTAGGAGATGTCCTTTTCTCTTCCTTGCAATCTCTATCTCACAGAAGAGATGTTGCGAGTTTGTCTCTGATGTATCGTTATTCTCATGGAAAGTGTTCGACTGAGCTTCAATCTATGGTCCCCCCTCGCAAAACTTTCACAAGAAACACTCGTCTAGCTGTAAACACTATCAATAATTCCCCCACTCTTTATCTGTGCCTAAACCTAAACGTAGATTCCATGAACAAAGTTTTTTTTATTAGAACTGCACGCCTGTGGAATTGTCTTCCGTTTTCCTGCTTTCCGGCTGACTACAATATGGTTGTCTTCAAGTCTAACGTAAATAAGTTCTTGATGAGCCGTTCCATATAAGTTATCAAATTTAACAAATTTTCATTACTAATGATTATTATATTGTCCAATTTCTACTGTACACTCTTTAACCCTTATCCTTGAGTGGCCTCTGGGCCTTGATGATGAGTTGATACCTATGAAAAAAAAGAAAAAGTTCAATGTGAACAAGTTCTAATTGAATCGTCCCCCTAAGTAATCCAAGTTTTAAAATTCCCACTGTTTACTATGCTAAAATCACAATGACTAATGTATACCTATTAACCCTTATCCTCGAGTGGCCTCTGGGCCTTGATACGTGGTGACACCCTTGTAAAAAAAATATACGATCGAGTTTCTTTCCTACTTTGAGGTTGTTGCTAGTCCAGCCACATTTAGAAGCTAGGATCAAACGAAATGGACTGTGTGTATGTATATATATATATATATATATATATATATATATATATATATATATATATATATATATATATATATGCACTAGCAGGTGACCTGCCGTTGCCGTGAATCTAATAAGAATCAATAAATGTTTAACACAACAAAAAACAAAAGCACCAATACATTTTTAACGTACTAAAAAATGACAAACACTTTTTCTGAGTGTTCAATAAACCGGAGAGATTAGTTGTTTGCTTGTAATATGGAACGATTCAAATTATATTATAAGGAATAAATACTTTTAAAATATTTTAAAACCTGGTATTGTTCACTTAATACTTAAAATGGGTACATGAAAAGACATATATATTTATAAGATTCAAACAACATCAATGTTAATATATATATATATATATATATATATATACATATATATATATATATATATATATATATATATATATATATATATATATATATATGCATCTATGTATAACGCGGTTTTTATCTGATGTTCGATAATCTATTTACGTTTTTATCTTTAGATCTGTCTAGCGGATTTACTCGAGCTTGGATTCCATATTCCCCTAAGATAGACATCTTCTCATATCTCGCTGTCTGTCCCACTTAAACGTGGTAACCAATATATGAAACCGTCTGTGAATAAAATATGCAATATTTACGTCGTATGACATCGATCTAAAAATCAATCGCCATTCGTCCCACGCAATCACGTTAAAATCTGTCTAGGAATCTACCTTCATCGACGGATTGGCTTGCAGGCATACAATTTAAATCTGCGCGACACTCATTTAATAGACACAGATAGATCAACACATAAAATTTATATGAGGGAAAAAGGCCCGTATAATATTAATTTGTAGCCTCAACCCTTGGAGTTTTTTTCGGGTTTGTTTTCTTTCAATACCTTGATGCTTTTATCGGGAATCTACAGCTTGCGGAAATAATCGTATTTATATAATATTCAGCTTGTTCTTTTCATAATTATTTCGTAAAAGTATTTTGATTAAGGCCAAATGAAAGTTTTGAAGGCCAAAATTCAGAAATTTAGCTATAAAAAGACAAATCTGGCACGAATATTATAATTGCTTGTCTTTGATATAGCATCATTTTCGAATATAATTACACCAATGTGTGACCCTGGTTGTAATGGTATGAGACTGAAACTAGTAATTTCGATGTAATTCGAAGGAAGAAGTTAGCGAAATGTTGCATGAAACGAGAACATTCGAATAAACACAACAATAATTTCCATAAGCTATTGAACTGAACGAGTAAATTAAACAGTGCCTCTTACAATGTGATTTCATTATTAGTATTGAACTCTGTAGCAAAATATTTCGTTCTGTTACTTTATTAGTACTTGCTACTTTCTCTCATCAAGGCCAGCTTAATGATTAAAATACAACGGAGATTTTACTGCTAATTAACTCATATTTACTGCGTAAAAACTCATATTTTGCATTATCCTGGAAAAATAATTTATCAAAAACCAACTTAAAGACATTTTCGCAGTTCGTATATATATATATATATATATATATTTGTTCGATAAAATGCATGTCCATTGGCTGATAGGAAGGGGCGCGGTGGATACTAGAAAGCTGATTGGCTAACTAAAATCCTCAAAATATATAAAAACGAGAAACAACCACAGAATTCGCGCATAAGCCTGACGGATCCTATAGTGGATGAAATGCAGAATATTCAGTGTAGCTTAATCGCCATATATATTTTATAAATTACTAACTAGCTCTACCTACGTATTGAGCACTTTTGAAGTAAATACTTAAAGTTTACGCATAAATCTATACCTTCGTATATTAATTTTATGTGAGTAAATGAAGTAGTTATATATATATATATATGTATATATGTATATATATATATACATATATATGTGTGTGTGTGTGTGTGTGTGTGTGAAGGAGCTATTTAAAGAAGCTCGTTTCTTATTGTTGAACACTTTACAGTTGAAATAAATTCGTCACTTTTACTCGCAAGCAACGACAATGGTATCATAACCATTAGATTACTCTGACAAACGTCTAGACATATAAAATAAAATGTTTAAATTTGAACAATATTTCTCGCGGTTGACAGCGGCCGTGTGAATTTATTTCTTGCTAATCGAGTCAGAGATGGCTTCGTTTCCGGATTCGAATCTTCCGACCGGCGGGACACGCTGCACTGATGATTCGGAAAAAATGAAACATTAGTGTTTGTAGCTATTTAATATTTTTTATAGTAAATAATTATATATATATATATATATATATATATATATATATATATATATATTAAAAAGCGTGTAGTCATCAACAATTGTGTTTTTTTTTTAAAGGTTTTCATCATATTTTTATTTTAAAATATTTTTATACCGCGTTTCGAGCTTAGGATGTGCTCTATTCAGATGTTTTCGTAAAAAGTTTTTCTTTAAAATGGGAGTTTGTAGAGTTACCTCCGCTGATATTAAATATGTTTTTCAGAGTGATGCGTGGGCTCAGACATTCTGACTTCAACTGTAAGTGTTCAGAGTGTCCGGTCAAAGTTATTTTCAAAGAGTGGTTTTTGGTCCATATGGTGAAGGTTTTTATGAGTTTTTTAGGGTGCTGTTTAAAGACTTTCTTTCCCCATGTATAGCATACACTAACACAATCACACACGCATACATATACATTCATGTACATGTACACATGTACACGCACACGTACGCAGGCACACACACATACACACACGCACATACATAGAAATAGATGTAGGAGCATACATATATACACACCCACCTACACACTCACACACGTACTTGCACACATCCACCGCTAACAATTATTTTTATTTTTTGATTTTATATATATATATACATACATATATATATATATATATATATATATATATATATATATATATATACACACTTTTTCCCCAACCAAAACACGCATGTATATATGCGCTTAATCATTCAGACATACGTACACGCACCCACATACACACACAAGTAAGATGGAGAATAGGTAGGAGAAGATATATATACACACACATACACGCACATACACACATATATGTACACACATATATGTATGTGCATATACACTCAAAAACATCCACATACTATGTAGGCACATGCACATACACACACAGACATATGCAGGGGCTCACACATACGCGTATATCCATATCCACACGAACACATTTACCCACTCATACATGTGCATACATATGTATATATATATGCACACACATACATACGGATGTGTATACATTCATCCACCCATATATATATATATATATATATATATATATATATATATATATATATATATACATATATGGGCACATGCACTCACAATCGCACATAAACACATATATTCATACATCCCACCTTATGTACATATTGGTTGAAGTTTCCTTTCTAATCCAAGCACATATACATACATGGATTCGGTCACCCAAACATAAGGGCACGCATACACACAAACAAGATGTAGCATAGATAACAGATGATATATATATATATATATATATATATATATATATATATATATATATATATATATTCACACACACACGTATACACAATCATATGTGCACACCCACACACACACACATATATACACACGCACACACGCGCGTACATACACATACATACGTATAATTTCTAGTTGTTTGTTTAGTTAAGAGAAATGGTACTGTACTAGGTATGTGCGCGCGCCCATACCCAGTACATGAAATTTCATAGCAAAGTTTAACCCCGCCTTAAACATGTCTCCATTATTATACACATAAATAAGCAAAACACAAAATACACTTACACGCATGCATACTTGGGTAGGTGTGCACCCCCACACACGAAACAACAAAAACAGCACAATAAGGCACACGCACACTTTCGCAGGTGCGCGCGCCCATACCCAGTACAGTACCATTTCTCTTAACTAAACAAACAACTAGAAATTATACGTATGTATGTGTATGTACGCGCGTGTGTGCGTGTGTATATGTGTGTGTGTGTGGGTGTGCACATATGAGTGTGTATGCGTGTGGGTATATATATATATATATATATATATATATATATATATGTATATATATATCATCTGTTATCTATGCTACATCTTGTTTGTGTGTATACGTGCACTTATGTTTGGGTGACCGAATCCATGCATGCATATGTGCTTGGATTAGAAAGGAAACTTCAACCAATATGTACATAAGGTGGGATGTATGAATATGTATGTGTATGTGTGATTGTGAGTCCATGTGCCCATATATATATATATATATATATATATATATATATATATATATATATATATATGGGTGGATTAATGTATACACATCCGTATGTATGTGTGTGCATATATATATATATATATATATATATATATATATACATATGTATGCACATGTATGAGTGGGTAAATGTGTTCGTGTGGATATGGATATACGCGTATGTGTGAGCCCCTGCATATGTCTGTGTGTGTGTATGTGTATGTTCCTACATAGTATGTGGATGTTTGTGAGTGTATATGCACATACATATATGTGGGTACATATATGTGTGTATGTGCGTGTATGTGTGTGTATATATATCTTCTCCTACCTATTCTCCATCTTATTTGTGTGTGTGGGTGCGTGTACGTATGCCTGAATGATTAAGCGCATATATACATGCGTGTTTTGGTTGGGGGGAAAAAGTGTGTATATATATATACATATATATATATATATATATATATATATATATATATATATATATATAAAATCAAAGAATAAAAATAATTGTTAGCGGTGGATGTGTGCAAGTACGTGTGTGAGTGTGTAGGTTGGTGTGTATATATGTATGCTCCTACATATATTTCTATGTATGTGCGTGTGTGTATGTGTGTGTGCCTGCGTACGTGTGCGTGTGCATGTGTACATGTACATGAATGTATATGTATGCGTTTGTGATTGTGTGTGAGTGTATGCTATACATGGGGAAAGAAAGTCTTTAAAAAGCACCCTAAAAAACTCATAAAAACCTTCACCATATGGACCAAAAACCACTCTTTGAAAATAACTTTGACCGAACACTTTGAACACTTACAGTTGAAGTCAGAATGTCTGAGCCCACGCATCACTCTGAAAAGCATATTTAATATCAGCGGAGGTAACTCTACAAACGCCCATTTTAAAGAAGAACTTTTTACTAAAACATCTGAAGAGAGCACATCCTAAGCTCGAAACGCGTTATAAAAATATTTTAAAATAAAAATATGATTAAAACCTTTAAGAAAAACACAATTGTTGATGGCTACACTCTTTTATATATACATTTTTTCTCTCGTTGGAACTACACAACCACCACTTTAAATATATATATATATATATATATATATATATATATATGTGTGTGTCTCTCTCTCTCTCTCTCTCTCTCTCTCTCTCTATATATATATATATATATATATATATATATATATATATATATATATATACAGTGAAACTCCTTTAATTTGAACTTCCTATAAATTTGGATTGCCTCTCATTTGGACTTCTTCTAAACCTTGACGTTCTCTTAACTTGAACTGTCTCGTCATTGGAATTGTATTCGCCTATTTGATGCGGAGTTGTAGTAAAACTGTTTACATGGTTTAGTCAGATATTGCGCAGAAATGTGTATATTTGTACTATGTAATGAATGTCGAGAAGCTATTGATAATTAATTTACACTAACTGCAATTTTTTTCAGATTGCTATATGTAAAATAGTGTAAAACAACCCATAACAATGAGTCTAGAAAAAATTCTTGAAACCAAACGGTTATCGACCAACAACGCTGTTCTTAAATCACTTAATGCATATGATGTTGAAATGTGGGTGCAACAAGATGAGGGAACGACTGATTTATATCCTGAAGGCAGTAATGGTAATGAAAATAGCGACAGCTCCCATTCTCTTTACCCTTATGTAAATAATCATCAACACTCTGATGAAGCAATATCATGAAATAATGCAGAAAAGTCTATGGAGACGGTTATAAAATTTCTGGAAAAAAGTCCTTACTTTAGCGACAACTATGTTTTGCAAGCAATGTCACTCCGAAGAGATATACTCATAAATAAGCTACAGAACTAAGAAATTGTGGATTTTAGTGCTCGCTTACGGAATACAATGACAGCGCTCGAGAGTTTAATCGATGAAAATAGAAAATGTAATGATACTCATTCAATGTATAAATAAAAAAAAACTTTATTTTACACAAATGCATGATTTCTGTAGATGATAACTTATGTAATAAATACATAACAAGTAAGAGTACATTTAATTTATTTTCAATGTTTTTTCCTGGTAATAATATTTAACAATTCTTATGTGCAATATATCGCAAGCTCAACTTAATATATATATATATAAGTACCATATAGCAATAAATTTAATTTACTTTTTCTTAATGCTTAGAAAATTAAAGTTAACTGCAGCATGAAACTTGAACAGGATTCTCTAATTTGAACAAAGCAGCTGCTCAAATTATAGGAGTTATACTGTATATATATATATATATATATATATATATATATAAATATAAATATATATATGCATATATATATTTATATATATATATATATATATATATATATATTTATATATATATGCTTTTCCCTGTTTGTCGGCTGTATTAACGTTTAAGGCCTGCACGTTCTTTGAGTTCGTCGGATTACATTCCATTAAAACTCTTGTAAAACAGGAATATAGATGCGCCATTTCGCCGAAGAGACAGCGGTAGGAATTGGCCACTAGTGCAAAATATATAAGGTTTGCGACTCTTTTTTTTTTTTGCCCTTTCAAAACGCGAGATACGAGCAGTAAATCCAGACGTTGCAACATTATTTCATGCATATACGAATAGTGCCTTTGTAGTGCTACAGAATGCTTTTAGGTCTGATCAACCTTCTAGCCTGATAGGGAGACCTCACTTTCTACGCTGTAGCCTTGGCAATGGGCTCAATGCATCTGTTTCGATTGATGTTCACTGTGAAGAGTAAAATGAAGAGTTTACACGAAGTGCATTCTGTCAATAGTCATGGCTATCAATTGTTGAGAAGGTTTCTTGTAATTATGTAAAGAAAATAAGCTTATTCTTCGCAACATTTAATGTTTCTAACAATTCAGGTGGCCATTCAATTGCAGACTGGTTGTCTTTCTTTAGGTTTTAGCGTTTTTTTTTAAAAGATTCTTAGATATGTGTTCATTCGTTTTTCCCTGGAATCTGTATAGAATTGGTGTCATCAGCAAATATATATATTCTTGGCACAATTTTATCAGGAACGTTATTTCTGCGTACTAAGCATACAAATAATGTGGTCCTGAGTTTAGGCTGATGTCTGCCGGTATCAGAACGTCATCAGCATTTGCCAGTGGGCGTTGTACGTATTCGTCGAAGAACAACGATATCGTATTCCAAAATGAGGCGTAAATTTATCGTGTAGTCTTTTATTTTACTTAAGCAAATCAAATTATATTAAAAAGTAATAAAGAGACCACGTGCGGTATAATACTTTATATATTTGCAAAATTAAATTGCGACAATTGAATTCGACTATGGAGAGTTTGTTTATATGCAAAATGATTTTTAAAATTTAATCGGTAAATATCGTAACATGTAATGCTTTACTGAAAAAATAGCTGATTTACCCGATTTTCGTGATTAGTACGTACATCATAAATATCTTTTTGTTTTATCTTTGTTTGTAATCAAGTGTAATTCTAAGCCAGCAAAAGATTATTTATTATTCAATACAAATAATATAGTGCTGCTGAATTGCATAGATAATATTAGAAAAGGAAGCGGGCAGAATACGACCCAATCACATTGATACACAAGTTCTCGTCAGATAACCGAAATTAAGCATCGTCGAACCTGACCAGTACCAGATAGGCGACCATTTGGGAAGGCGAGGCGTTGTATGCCATGCGAGGTATAATACCAGGTTTAGAAATTGGCAGGGTCTATCCTTCTCACGAGAGTAGATGGGACTCTCTTAAGTCTAGTGATGGCGTCACGAAAAAATACCCGTGATAGACCTGGCGAAGCATCAAGTATTCAGACAAGATCTGAATTACACTAGAAACTCATGTAGGGAGTTCAATCTCGGTGTGGCCGCCCTGGATGGATGGATGGATGGATGGATGGGTGGATGGATAGATGAGGTACAGAACATATCCTTCAACAGAATATGTTTTCCTCTCAAGGGTCTTGTAGACATTTTTAAAACCATGCTAGAAACACATGTATCTTGTTGAAAACATGATAGTCAGTTTTTGGTATTTTTCAGGTTGTATAATTTTATTAAACTTATTTATTGATAGACAATTCACAAGCGTATCTATTGTGTTGTCTAATCCCTTTATATATATATATTTATATATATATATATATACATATATATATAGTAATGAAATCAAAAGGATGTAGTGTTTAGCTGATATACGCAATGGTAAACTTCACGCTGGACTTAATTTTGGACTCTATTCTCTCTAAAGAACTATTTTCGCATTTTGGATCAACTTGAGAGAATTTCCATGAAAGCTGAAATATTATGCGCGGTTTGTTCTTATATTTTTTTTAAATATCCAACATTTGTTCACTTTGTTAATTATAACTACAATAAATTTCGAGTTCACTTAATGCCCAAACTAGCAAATTCTAGAATTGCTACAAATATAATTTGCTGATTTATTTATGTCCTCTGATGAAAAGAATAAGAAGAGTAGCATTCTTTGAAACTCTGCAGAATAAGGATTTCGTAACTTGTGTTTTGGAGTATACAGTCGCACACTATATTTTGATTATAAATTTGAACTTACAGTGTCTATTTTCTTTCTCTTATATATATATATATATATATATATATATATATATATATATATCTGTGTGTGCGCACAATTTGTTTATTGAAGGGAATGTAAAAGATAGAGAAAGACTAATAATCACATATAACACAATGATACAAAGACAAATTTTCAAGTCCTTACTTTAGTGACAACTATGTTTTGCAAGCAATGCCACTCCGAAGAGATATAATCATAAAGAAGCTACAGAACCAAGAAATTGTAGATTTTAATGATCGCTTACGGAATACGATGGCAGCACCCGAGTGTTCAATTGATGAAAATAGAAACTGAAATGAGACTCATTACATTGAGATTTTTCCATACTGCATTAGAAATGGTAGTTTTGGTCATATTCCACCTTTTCACTAGTTAAGCAATCGAATTCGATGGATTTGCTGCAATAAACAGTTTCAAGCCACTGGGAAAACTTTTGATCCAAAGTTTATCACTTCTCGAGCTGTGCGCATTTCTTTTGGTGTGTATACCTTCCCTTTTTAGTTCGCGCTAACATTATAAACAGTCCTAGGAGAATAGCCACTGTATCTGATAATGTCAGATGTATTATGCCCGGAGTAGAACAAGTCGGCAAGAACAATTTTATGTTTAAAGTTTACATTTGCATTCATTAAAAAAATATGTGATTAATTTGAAACATCAGACTTTGAAGTGTACAGCAACATATATTTTAGATTGATAATGCCGCTTAAAAATTTTCAGATTTAATTGTTGCTAATTTATCCTTTACAGCCTTATCAGCATGCTTTCTGTTAGACAGACATTGTTGAACAGAACGGAGTTGTTCTGCTTAATTACCTCTTTTTAATGGCTTCATTTTTTGTATGGTCGTTCTAATATCTCGGTCGAATTTATGTAAGAAAGTTTCATACATTAAAATTACTTAAAGTAGTTCATCGTCTCATGTGCAAAAAATGTTAAGAGAACGTGGCTAAAATATTATACGATAGTTTAAACGTGGAATTTACAAAATGTGATGAAAGTTAAAACTTTTTTCACAATTCATTTTAATCATTTATAGGTTAATGAATTGGCACATTACAACCCATATAACATATATATATATGTATATATATATATATATATATATATATATATACAGAGAGAGAGAGAGAAAGTGAGAGAGAATAAATAACAAAAAGTTATATTCCAAAATTCATGATGTTGACCATCATATAATATATTCCTGTAATCCAGTTAACTTATACCATTCTTGGCAGTATCTGTTTCGTAGCGCAAAATCAATCACTTAATTATTATATCAATCAGTGAATATGTTATGCCCTAAAGTCATCAGAAGAAATAGCAATAATCAAGCCGTCAAAAGGAAATGAAGTGTGGTTTTACTTGATTAAAATCCGAAAATTGAAAGAAATTCAAAATGGCGTAATGAACACATATATGCAGGTTCTCCTCCAATTTTCGGATTTTCATCATGTCAAATCACACTTCATTTCCTTATGACGGATTGATTGTTACTATTTCTTCTGATGACTTAAGGGCATAATAGATTCACTGACTGATATAATAATTAAGTGATTGATTTTTGCGCTACGAAACGGATACTGTCAAGAATTGTATAAGTCAACTGTAAGAGTTGAGGATATTTTACTGATATGTGTATATATATATATATATATATATATATATATATATATATATATATATATATACGGTCTTAGCTAATAAGCAAGACATGACTCTTGTTGCCAAGTTCCAATCTGTCGACTGGTATTAATCGTGACACCCTGCACTGAAGATTCCCGAAAGGATGACACACTAGTGACTGTAAGTATTTAATTATTATAGTAAGAATATATATATATATATATATATATATATATATATATATATATATATATATATATATATATATATATATATATGTATCATTTCATAGATTTAGTAGATTCGTACCAGTCGGATATACATCCTTAGTTTGCTTCCTAATTGAGGTATTGTTTTGGTCAATATCGCAACCCTTAACATTGCTCTGGGTTGGTTTAGTTCTTTCTTTCGCAGTCGTCCCCACCGTGGAATATCGATATGTCTGTATGGATATTCTATGTATTTAACTAGACGATAGTATACTCATCTAGTAAGCTGCTTTTTTTTAGTACTTTCATAAGCATTCTGTTTGCCTCTAGGCACAAGTGGTAATGCAAACAGACATGTTAGGGAGACTTTGTGTCTCTTTTTTGTTTGTAGAATCCGCATTATTTGCAAATACACTATAAAATCAAATCTCTATAATTCTTTATTCTTTATACAAAAATTCAAAATAATAATAATACAAAAAGCATTGGGCGAACATTATGGCAAAAAGATAGTGTTCTCAGTGTTTATAGTGTTTGTTAGGACTGCACTCAAATCTGTTGATGCTGGTGGCGTTCTGTTAATGTTTATCTCCTCTGTGGACATCAAAGAAGTAGAATCCGAAGACGCCGTTCGCAAAGGGAAGTAACCGAAATGAATGGAAATGGAACCGGAAAAATATGAGAAAAAGTGTCTCTTGCATTTGGTTTCGACAGTTTCGCTCTTTTATCTTTCTTCTTTTTCTGTATATTGTTGTGTTTTTCTTCCTGATCATTCGGTTCCTCTTTCTTTTAATGCGTTTAATTATTTATTTATTTATTTATTTATTTATTTATTATTATTATTATTATTATTATTATTATTACTATTACTATTACTATTACTATTATTATTATTATTATTATTATTATTATTATTATTATTATTATTATTATTCTTGTTCTTCTTCTTCTTCCCCCCTCAAACTTTCTCTCCTTTCCTTGGACTTTGTAAATTTCCTTTTAATGTTACATCTATTCGTTTCAAGATTTTCCGTATTTTATCTTTAAACATATTTTTTTTTTTTTAGTTTATAAACATTTTTGTTGATTTTTTACTTCCTTTTTTTTGGGGGGGACTCTTAACTTTCGTTAGAAATTTGTATGAGTGCGTTTTTTTTCCTATTTTTTCCTATTTCCTATTTTTTCCATCTATTTATTCAAACCTCTATTTGTCGACTTTTATTTTCATTCTATTTCTATATTTATATGATTATTTATTTCTATACAATATTTATTATATTTTTGCAGATCCATGGCGTACGTGTTTTACAGTGAAATGGATGACAGGAAGAGGATTTCGTACTGTGTTAAAATTACTTTCCCCCTTTCAATATATTATTTTCTATGTTTGTTATTTCATACTATTAATTCTTCTATATTTTCTTTCTTGTTTATATTTGATTTTTATTCTATTCTAGATTTTTTTTTAATCATTTTTTTTCTTTATGAGTTTCGTTAGTTTTCACTTGGTGTCTGTAAAATTATAAGCCATTAGAAACACATTTGTCTTACTTTATCATTTATGATACAATATAAGCCCTGTCGGTGGGGCATTAGAATACACCGACTGCCCCCACTGCAGAGGGTAAAAGTCCCTCAATGGGGGTCCTGGATATGACCTTAAACTATATCCAGTGGTGAGGCCCCAGCTTGTGGGCTTTGGGGAGTGTGGAGCCACCCTTTAATTACCATTGCTCCCAGGTCCACTCTGACCCGGAGTGGTAGTACCTGTTAGGGTCCCAACTATGGGTTAAATAGAAAATGACTTGAAAACAACAAATATATTCTATTAAAAAATTTTTCTTCCAAATCTTTGGATTCGGCATTAAATAACCCAAAAAGGGTTGATATGCCATAAAACAAAAACAACCAACCAACTATGATACAATATAGAAATCCGATTCTAAAATTTTCTATCAAATTTTCGTGGGCGTCTCTGTTACATATGTGATGAAGAGAGGATTAGATAAAGATTATTATCAGTCATCGAATGTAGTCGAGTAAAATGAAACTGATAATCCATCTTATAAGTACATTAATTAAAAGCGGTACGTACGAATAAGAAACAGAATAAGTGTAACTCGGACAGAATCCATGTTGTCATTGGGAAGTATATCTCTGTATTGAATTGATATTGAATGCCTATATGCTGAGAGGCTGGATTTTCAAAATCGCGACCAAGTTTCTGTTGCACTCGTTGCCTTGTGAAGAGATTAGTTAGTAGTTCAATAAGAACATGCTTGAATGTTCTACTCTCAGGTGGATTGATACGTTAAAGAAGAATTAACGTTATTGTCCAGCCAATTTATAACAGTTTGCAGCTCAGATATCAATGTGATCAAATTCCTCTTTTCGATTTTGTACATTGGGTTTACGAATAAAGATGAACATCATGCAATTTCTAAACGTAAACTCAACTAATTTTCTAATCCTGTTTCCAAACCGAATTCTGTGATGAGAAAAACTGTTTGATTTAAACAGTTAAATGTACATAAATTTTGAATTTCAATATAAATACTGTGAACCTTTATTAGTATTAAACACATTCAGTATCATATATATATATCAACATATATGCGTATATATATATACATATATATATACAGTGATATATATACAGTATTATATATATACATACATGCATATACATATATATATATATATATATATGTGTGTGTGTGTGTGTGTGTGTGTATGTACTTACTTATATGTTTGTCAAATAAGACTTCAAGCAGAGGGATCCATTACAAGAGTATAAATTAAAATAAAGAGGTAAGATTGATATTTTTAGAAGTTTACATACGATAAGCCATCGTTACTGTCGATTTCAAACCTGATATAGGAGAACCGTGTTAGGTCTTAATATCAATATCTTTTCAACCGATCTATCTTATCTATATATATATATATATATATATATATATATATATATATATATATATATATATATAATTTTTGAATATAAATGAAACATATTTTTTTGCGTATTTTGCAAGTGGCAATAGTGGACGTCTTTGGTCGTATATATATATATATATATATATATATATATATATATATATATATATATATATACTAACACTTTAGCCCGGCGTTGCTCAGGTGTTTGGATGTATCTGTGGAGCAAAAAACAAAGGCAAAAAAATGGTAGTAGGAAGGCAGGCCCGAATCCCTACCGCGAAGGTGGAAAAGAACGGGGAAAACCGGACGTCTAGACTGTTACGACCACCGCCAAACCGGAAGTGACATTTTTTAAAATTAAGGCTAGACAATCGAAAGGAGAGGATGCCTTAAAAAATATTGGCGAAAAAGCGACCACCCCTGTAGAAAATTTCCTTGTCGAAAGTGAAGATATTTATGTTTTTGACCAATTTTTCCATATTTGTCATCTGAATTATCTGACTTTAAAACTGTACTGATCTTGGTAAAATCCGTCGCCTCTGTCGAAAGTTTTAGGCAGACATGCAAATATACAAACATACATACATACATGTCTATATTGGTAACTAAAAATGTTCGCCCCAAACGGAATAAAAAGCTTGCCCTTTATGTAAAATTTCAAATGTTTCGACCAGAGTAATATGGTAGAGTCCGATTCTTTACTAGCCTGGGTGCCTCGCATTGCCAGGATGTTTGAGCAAAAAGAAAAAAAATGAGGTAGTAAGCAGACAGGATCGAATCCGTATCGCAAATGATTAAACAACGTGGAAAAATAAACGTGACGTTTTTGCCGTTGTGTCTATCGCCAAACCGGAAGTTTCAAAGGTGTAAGGTTAGGCTAGTCAATCGAAAAGAGGGGGTGCCTTTCGCAAATATCGTCGAAAAAGGCGACCCCTTCTTGTAGAAAAGTGTCCAGTTAATCGTCCAGAGGGTCGGTTTTCAATCCGTCGCCTCTTTTAAAAGTTTTAAGCAGACATGTACACATACATAAATACATTTAAACAGATAGGTGAGATTTATATAATAGAGTTCGTATACTTTTTGATATATCCTTTCTTCATCTTTGCGTATATTATTTCTTGTTTTCATATTCATTCTTTCATATTTTCATTTATATTTGTGCATATATGTTTCAATTTGTTTTTTCTTACTCATAGTCTTGTTTTTTTTTATTTTATTTGATTTTTTTCCTCTTTTTGTTGAATCCTCTTATAGTTTTCTTTCTCATGTACAACCTTATTCATTATGTCATGTTCTGTATATATTTTTGTTTAATTGTTACTATTGTTTCTTATATTTATTTTTCCTTTATTTATTTAATCTTTAAGTCATTCCTCCGTTCATCCTGTTCCTAACTACTCAGTTTTAGTGTTTCATTAATTCATGGAACTGCTATATACGTGATTACTGTTTGGCTTTCTCATAGCAGTTTTTTTGTTAAAGCGAATTTGAAAAATACTGTTTTTGTATTCATGAAGTACAACACTAATCAAGTTAACACCAAAAATATTACAAAATAAAACTGCAAGTATACAATTTACGAGCAATGTAATTTATTAAACAATACAGTCAGATACTACAACTGTATCCCAAGCTGTCTCTCTCCCTCTCTAATATATATATATATATATATATATATATATATATATATATATATATATATATATATATGTGTGTGTGTATATATGTGTGTATATATATATATGTGTGTGTGTGTGGGTGTGTGTGGGGGTGCATGCGTTTATAATAATTATGTAATATAAGAAGGTGATATATTTTGCACATATTTTTAGTATTTTATCACTTGTTCTCAGTACGTAAGTACAAAATAGTAGTCGAGTATTAATATATGCTTACTCAAAAGATCTATATTCTACTATATATACTACTATATATTTAATTAAATAATAAGGATTACATGTATATAGAATTATTGCATGTATTTAAGCGTATTCCGAACCAAATAGTGCATCAGACCTATTAGAATTTATGCGAGTACGAATAGTGGATCAATGTGAATGTGATCTTAGGCAACGTAAAATAGCATAAATAATCTGTCAATACCCCTTTGTATTGTTAATAGAGTATCGTACGATTCACAATAGATGTCAAAGAGTGCACAAACCTTAATCACGTCCACCCACCCGCGTCCTCTGTTGTCTTGTGAAAAGAAATGTTGAAGAGGGTTCCAGGTGCAAACATTGCAACACAAGCTTGTGTCAGTCCCAGAACAGGTGTCAGGTAGTTTCTATCGTTGTGCTACTATGGTAGAGCAGCGAGAAAGTACCCTCTTCTTTGTATTTCCAATATCAAGTAAAGAGTGTGTTAGTCAGATGGTAGAGACACCTATGACATTTCGGAGCCATGCCATTTTTATGCGTCACTATTTGCATTATTTTCCGACAGTGGAAACTCACGGGTGTGAAGGATCCCTTAGCAAGTGTGTAGCTTTGGACGACCGATGCCATGGGAGTGTCTCGATTATGGTATGAAGTTGATTGCCATTCATAGCTGATGGAGAGCAAAGAAAACAAAAATTCTGCTAAATATGTTTCAATATTACATGAAGGACACCTACCAATATACTCAAGTTGTCACTCTAGGAGAATTAAACAGCCATTCATAGCTGATGGAGAGCAAAGAAAACACAAATTCTGCTAAATATGTTTCAATATTACATGAAGGGCACCTACCAATATACTCAAGTTGTCACTCTAGGAGAATTAAACAGCAAGTGTAACTCCAATAAGATTAATAAACTTGCATACCAAAGTCACATCCAGGATATTAATACAATTGAAAACCTTTGGGGCATCTTAGAACGGAACTTTCGACAAACAAGAGAGCCAACTTTCTAAGCCTGAACTTTTATAACATATGGCGTCAGACATGGAAAGAAATTCCTCAATATAATATTCGTCAACTGATCAATGCATGCCCATAAGGGTCGCAGCATTAAATACAGCAAAGGGAATGTAAACCCAGTATTAGTTATTAAATTTGCGACTATTTATTTTTTTATTTTGTTCTACAAATTTTATGTTTATTGAAATAAAGAAAAATTTGCGTGTATAATTTTTGTTGTTTCTCTTTATATATATATATATATATATATATATATATATATATATAATGATATTGCATTTTTTCTCCTACTTAATGTACAAACATTTTATGTATAGATAATTGTTTCTATCTATTCCTAAGAAACCCCATTAATTGTTAATGAATTAACTATCTCACGTTTGAATTTTACTGGGTATTTTTTGACAGTAACATGTTTACCATATGACGAGAACAAAACCAGGAAATATGGGAAATAATCTCTATTACAGGATCAATGTCAAAGGCCATTTCGGTTTCAAAGCCAGTATAAAAAGTAAATAAGCACTTGAACATCAAATATGAAATCACTGATTTGATGAATATTGTGCCTTTTTTTAGTCTGAATTTTGGGTGTTATTGACGAATGGCTGATGTAGCAAAATGTCCCTAAATATTCTATTAAGTATAAATATTACAAAATATATGAGCAGGCACAATTTTTTGTAAAAATATTTGGGAATTAGTAAACATTTTATTGAACAACTATGATATCTTTAATTAATGGCTTTAATATATATGTGAAAACTTAGAAAGATATATAAACATTCATTGATTAATATATATGCTTTGCTGAATGTGTAATTGCTTTAATTGATATTGTATGTGTGTTAAATGGATCATAATGTACGTTAACGGATATCATGATAAAGAACCTAAACTAAGAAGAGGTTATTTTATAATTAGAGCTATGTAAAGAGCATATTCTTTTCATTATTTTCACTCTACTGTATATATCAGTTAACATCTTATATGTTTCTAACTGTGTCTTATATATACTTGAGAGTCAAAACAATCATATGAATATTCTCTTGCCATAGTCCTACTTATTATACATCCCATATCTTTTTATTTCCATATGTATGTCAGATTTCGTATACGAAGGATCAATAGCTAAATAATCATACGTATTATTCTGGCGTTAATCTTAATAATTACAAAACTCATTCGTCTAGCCCTGATTGCTGGCATGCTTGAATCTTGTATTTTAATGAAGTCGTATTCCATTTTGTTTGTTTGTTTACACTTTAAAACAAGTTAATATAAATGCGCATGCACCTGAGAGGTCGATACTAAGACCTTTACTATTCCTGGTATTCATAAATTACCTATCTGGCAAAATTGTCTGTGAGATGGGTATATTTGCTGACGACACCAAACTCTATAACCGGCATGATTGTCAAACGAATAAACACATACCCGAGGCAATGGCAAAAACATTAAATACCTTCAATCTGTAGTGGAATGGGGATAAAAATGGATGGCCACATTAAATACTGTCAATACTAAGCTCGAGTTCTTTAATAATTACAACACACCATCTCACCCACTAATAGCTATGGCTAATGATACACTATTTGAAATAATTTCGTTCATGCTCCTTGAATTGACGTTCGCGAGGAGCATTAGTTGGAAAGGATACATCGAGGGCATTGCCGCATCTGCTGCGAGGAACGTGGACTCTCTCTACCGTGCCAGAAAGTTACTTATGCCCGAATGTATCTTGTACCTCTACAAGGGAACAATTCATCCATGTATGAAGTATTGCCGGCACATTTGGGCTGGTTCATCTCCTACTAGTCTCTCACTTTATGACAGGGTTCAAAAGAGAGTCGCTAACCGTATAGGTCCCGAACTGTCAGCTAAGTTCAAGCATTGCATTGTCGATGAAATGTTGCATCTCTCTGCCTGTTTTACAAGAATTTTAATGGCAGATGCGCCGGCAAACCACACGCCCTTGCACCTCCTAGACGAAAATACAGCCGACATATCAGACAAGCAGCAAAAACAAATCCCCAAATGCCAGAAAGTAATCTACGCTAATAGAACTGCTAGACTTCGGAATTCTCTTTCGGTGCCATTGCTTCCCCAACTCTACTAACATGTAGAAGTTCAAGTATAATCTAAACATACATTTTGCTGCTCAACTCCCTACATAGTATCCCTGCAATTTAGTTCCCAGATAGTAGCCCCTACATTACACTGACATTAGCTTTGTTTGAGGTAGAAATGAAATAAAACAGGGGAATCATGCATGATCCCCCGTGAGTGCACAATAAGCGAGGCATAAAAATGACTAAGTTCATCCACCCCCATTTAACCCCAAAAGTAACCAGGGGACGTAAAATCCTGATAAAAATGCGTAAACTGTCCAGTTGTAGGCCTTAACATAAGTAAATTCGAGTTCTGCGCTATGTAAAACTGCTAAGTAGCGATACACTGAAAATCTTGGACAAATATGGTAACGTAGTCCCCAAAATGGAGATTTTTTTTATGACCGTAAAAGAGCTCCTGGGACAAACCCAAGAGTTATTGCGAAGACAACATATTATATAGAAATCAGTTAGTTTCAACTTTTTAGAGGGTTTTATAAAAATCCAAGTCATCATATTTTTTAATAAGCATGAAAGTGTCAATTTTAGCAATTTTAAACCGAAACGCATACCTAGGGGGCCACCGGAGATTTCCCGGAACATCTCTTCTGTTACTTTTTCTTACTCCTATCATGTTTAATATTTGTGCAAATTATAAAAAAAAATTCCAAGACATAGTAGTTGAGAAAAGTGCGGACATCGAACGGACGAGCGGACAAGGTGGATTTACAGGTCCACCTCCTTTTGTCGGGGGACTAAATATTAATACATACTAAAGGTACACTGCTTCACAAATTCATTTTCATACTGAAAACAGATTATATACACTTTTATTTCAGCATCATTTAAAATAACTCTACATCCAGTGAGTATCTCGTATGCATATAAGATTAAAGGATATATGTTTTCGTAATTTGATCGATGTTAATATTTAATTGGTGCAGTAGACTCGTTTTATTTGTTGTATTTGGAAATATTAATAGTGTGAAAAAAGGTGGAGATGAGTACTCACGTGTCTGGAGAAGCATTCAACTAATCCTACGCGGGCGGCCATGTTGTTGAGTATTTATAGATTGGGAAGAGTGGTGAGAGGAGCTTCCCTTTGTTATAAAGGTGGCCTCAAACCACTCTGCCTCGGTGTGGCTAGCAAGTGTTACAAGTCTAGTCGCTCCTGCTGGCAGTTCGGTACTTAGTTACTTTCTACCTTCTACTATACCTATATACCTCTACCAACCTGCTCTTCTGTTACCTTATCCTGAGGAAAGGTCGCAAGGGCGATTCCTTTGCACCTAACGTGATCCTCCGCTCGACATACCCCTCTCCCCTCTCAACGGGATTATTTTCTTTTTTTTAACATCTTGCAAAGGAGACACTCTTCCCTTTTCTGCCGCTAGTTCAGTGGCACGCAACAGAAATCGAGGTGGTGGATTGGTCGATAAAACAAGTGAAGAGTCCAATTACTTTCATCCTGATGGACTCCTCTAAGGATGATCACATGTTTTTAAAGGTGCCCCTGACTCAGAAGATCCTGTTCCGGATCAAACAGTGCCGCAGCGACATAAAGCCTCCAACATACAAGGCACTCAGGAGGCAAATAGAGCAACTGATCGATGAATTGGGAACATGCGTGGGCCAACTAGACTGCCTCAAGACTGCCGAGAGCGAGATCCTTTGGGTACCTCTGGACACTTTGGCGCAGTTGGATTCAATCTTCGAGCCACCTAAACTCCCTCTAAGTTTGGAATGTTTTGGAACTTCATCGATCCCTGGAAGACCTACTGGCTCGTTCATTGTCAAGCTCCCTCAACTGCAGATGAAGGGCCGGCCTGGTTCCTCGCTTAATTCTGCATGAGCTGTATCCTGTTATTCTGATTTACTATTTTTTCTCCCCCGTATTTTCTCTTTTTTTCTTTCTTTTCTTGTTGTTTGTTGGGAGTATGTGAAAAAAAAGGTGGAGATGAGTACTCACGTGTCTGGAGAATCATTCAACTAATCCTACGCGAGCGGCCATTTTGCTGGGTATTTATAGATTGGGAAGAGTTGTGAGAGGAGCTTTCCCTTTATTATAAAGGTGGCCTCAAACCACTCTGCCTCGGTGTGACTAGCAAGTGTTACAAGTCTAGTCGCTCCTGCTGGCAGTTCGGTACTTAGTTACTTTCTACCGTCTACTTCCACCTATATACCTCTAACAACCTGCTCTTCTGCTACCTGACCATGAGGACATACCCCTCTCCCCCCTCAACGGGATTATTATTTTTAACAATAGTTTATTCATAGAATTTTTAAAATTTATTTTTATTTAATTTAATTTCTTTCTAATTATAAATAACTATCGAGAGTTGCGTTTAAAAGTTTTTTTTTTATTTAAACTATGAGTGTAATTTCTCCTTTAGATTGTGAAAGTTACTTCACGTTTGATTTTCATAGACCAGAATAGACGTGTTTTATATTTCCTCAAACCAAATATGTGATCACTTTTCGTATTACCTTTAGATAATCGGTGTATCTTAATAGTATGTGATTAAACCCTTCGCTTTAACCTCTCGCCCGGTTATATTTATCAACCGAGCAACACCTCGTTAATAAAGCTAGTTTTTATGAAAATGAAGGTATTATATTTTGCTTGTATTTGTATGCATCGATTTTTATACGGGATAGCCCACTGTAAAATGGCCAAATCTATCTAATCTTGTACTAATCAATTAGTCGGCCCAATTGTTTTTTTTCTTTAATATACTGTGATCACTGACGTTTAGATACACAGCTTGGAATAGTTTACGACGAACTGACATCGCAAAACAATATTCAATCCTTTTCCTAACAAGATTGCGCTACATGCCACGCGTCTCAAAGATCACTGATACAACTTAATGGCATGTTTACGGAACAGAAAACAATAAGCAAAGGGTTATGGCAACCAAGTCCCCCAAACTTGTGATCATATGGTATTTATCTTTGGGGAACTTTTAAACAAATAGTTTATGCAAATAATCCTGACAGTCTAGGTCTTCACTGGAATTTGGGTAGCAATAAGCCTTCCCAATGTCTCAGTCATCTTTAAATTAATCAACTGAAGGTCTGCTTAATTCCTTCTCTCCCCGTCTTTCAATCCGTCTTGAGTCTCCTCACTTATTTAGTGTGGTGCCAGTTTAAGTGACACACAGACAAAAGCGGGGCTGCGTTTTATAATAATACCAATAATTCCATGTTAAGTTTATTTGCGTTTTACATCTGTTAACGTTTCTGTGTGTCCAGTTTTTGTCTTGTAGTTCATGTGTGCTCGTCTTCACATAAAAATATTTTCACTATTTTTATCCGTTGTAAATTCTCAGCCATTCCTCTTATTCCAATCGCTCCCATTCTATTTACAAAGTTTTCGGGTATTGATCCTAGCGGTCTTACTATTATTGTTGTTATCTTGACTGTCTTTATTATCAGCTCCCTTTGAGCTCTCTGGCAAGTGTGAAGGGTTCTAGTCACAGGTCACCAAATGCAACCTCTCCAGGTCACAGGCGACAAGTGATGAACCCTCAGCAATCTCTAAATAGAGATCCGTTGTCATATACGCGTCGTGATCGGCCTTCACAGGGAATTCTCCGCAAGTTTTCTCGGTGCATCAGGATCACGTTGATCGGGTTGGTCAGTGTCGATTCAGACTTCGGAGTTATATGCCGTATCACGCTGAAAGTGAATAGATTTTCATACACACAAAGGAAATATAGACTCAGATGTCTCTATTCTATTTGGTTAATTCAAGTTAGAGTATACAAAAAATATGATATACACTTATATATAATTGTTCAGTGGTTGCTCTTCAATAAGCTGAAATTACTGAGCCCAACTTAGCTTTAATTAATTTCAATTTTAGAGAAGGGGTGTAACGGCGACTCTTTGATTAGGCTTAGATTTGCTCAAAGCTCAGCGCCAACTGACTCCAACTGATTGCCCGGGGATTCGCTTATATACTTAGGTAATGTGTTAGGTAGGGCTGCCTCCCAGACCAATCACCGCTGATTACGTCATCGCAGAGGAATTCGCAATTCCCTACGTGTGTGATTGCGATTCTGCGAACGCTCCTATTTTCGGTTCTCATGCTCAGTGGGGTTAACCTTATTATCACGCGTCTGGTCTCAGAAAAAAATTATATTCGTTATGTTCTCAAAACGACATCAAATTGTCACTTTTCTACCAAGCAAGAAAATGCATATGCCGGTTTCACAAAAATAATAAGATTCACAACTTAACTCTTTCTTTCAGCAAGGCCACCGCCGCTGTCCGGGCACACAATAATACTTAACAATTAACACAAGCATAGTTGCCCGGCATTCTTCAGTGTTTCGAGAGTCTTAACCTTCCCCCAAGGAAGAGCCCTGCCGCTCCCGGCGGCAGTCACTCACACCAGTTCTGTGTATTTACTCTGCTTCTTCCTCTTCTTGATTTTTTTTACTCTTTGCTTTACTGCTATGGTAAAATCTACAATCTAGCAGGAATTTTCATTTCTGTTAACTATTAATATACCGCGTCTTTTTGCTTGAGTAGGTTTTTCCGTTTTTTATGTCCATGTCCCACAGAATCTTGTGACATTCATTTTCCAGTATTGCTGACGGTTTGTGCCTATAGTATTCGTCTGGATGTTCAAGATGTACTCGTCTGTATAATTGCCAGTGTACTTTTTTTCTCACTTGATCGTGTTATTTTTATATTCTTTTTGGTTAGGTTGCTGCAGTCACTTATTATGTTGTTCATTGTTTCGTCCTTTTGTCCGCAGAGTATGCTTTTGATGTTTTCGTGGGTCTTGTTGATACTTACTTGGATGTTGTTGGTTTTAATCGCGTTATCTTTTTGACTGTTATTAGGGGATCAGTTTCCCTGATTAGGTTTCCTTTTTTTACCATTTCCCAGTGTTTTCGTTTGCCTCATTTTTGTCACCCTTATGAATCGTTCGTGTAGATGTTTCCCTTCTCATTTTTATTTCACATCTTATTACTTGTATTATTTTCTATCGGGTGTGTTTCTACGTGTCGCTGGCTGCAATAATTATTCTCTCGGTGTTCTGCATTATGTATTTTTCTAAACCATTTTTCTGTGTGTGTGTGTGTGTGTGTGTTATTCACACATCCTTTGATACAAACCTATTTTCATTTTTTGTCTTTTTGTTTTTCATAGAGTCGGTCAGTATCATCCATAGGATGTAGACTATTGTGTATCTTCGTGAGTTTCCTGGTCTTCCCGTTAAGATTCCTTAGTTCTTATTTGGTCCAGTTTATAAACGCCACGAGAATCTTACTAGTTACACTACTCACGTGTTGATTTCTATAAATAGTTTTCCACTATATAGTTTATATCCGAGAGGTTTTCTGTTCTACTGATATATTGCTTTCCAATTTTTTCTTTCACTTTTGTTGCTTTGATTGTGTCTGCTTCCACAACTCCCAAGTATTTGTATCTACCGTGATTACCTAGTGCCCTATCAATGTTTTATTAGATACTACTATACTTTCTGTTGCTCCGAGTTTTCCCTTTCTCATGTTCAGCAGTGCGGATTATTCTATACCGAATCCCATTCGGATGTCCTGGCTAAACATAAAGGTCGGGTTTATTTGCGTCTCCAGTTTTGTTTTTGTTTTTGCAAACAGTTTTTGAACCTAGCCACATACTGATCGGAAAATGAAAACCCTACATCATGATTATGTAAAAGTAATCTTGCTTATCAATGATAACTAAATCAAAAATATGGATGTTAAACATTTCTGTTCAAGTGTATGCCCTTGTTAAAATACTTTAAAATGCACGTATTAACGTTTATTCATAAATGCTTACAGAAGAAATATAGAAATAAAACTTTGTTTCATGAGGATTCTAGTGTGTACATTTAAAATGAACGCAATATATTATTTTAAAGGATATGAAGTGTACTAGTTTTGTGATCGGAGTTTCAGGTTGAATTCAAGTTTTAAGCATCTTAGTTTATTACATTGTTAGATGAAAGTGCAAAATTATATTTTTCGAGTTATATGGATTTCATTAACACGCGCTTTAAAAGAGTTTTATAATGTTACTGAAATATTAAACTATTAAACAATACCGACTTTCTAGTACCTGTGCATCTATGTTACAGCATTGATTTTTAAATAGTATTTTCGAGTTAAATTAAATTTTTACAATATTTTTGTTTATTAAATTGAAAAGTGAAAGTACAGAAAAAGTTACAAAACATGCTCTTTCCATTTAAAGACTGGCTTTCTAAATAATAACGTTTTTTTCAAGGGGAGTAACATAAATGCATAAGTACAAAAAGTTCTTATTGTTAGTATCTACCATGCTTTATTTTTAGAATAAAAAAGCAAACATAGATTCATGCATCTCTATCTTAGTACTTGAGTCCAAGTATTTTTGTTTACATACAATAATAATCCAAGATTTTAAAATCATTCTAGACTGAGACAAGTTTTATTTTTGTTCCTATTCAGAGTGCTCTGTTTTTGGAACTGGATTCTCATTAACAACCAAGCTTCTATCTAACTTTGCCTTCGAGAGGAGACGAGTAAATAGGAATAAGTCAGCCATTTTATATTTTTAATAATTAACAAAATATTTACTTTTATTAATTTTATTGAAAAACATTATTACATTCAAGACATTTAATTTTATAAAAGCGTTCTTCAATAATTAATCTAATGAGCAGTTTACGATAAGGCGGATATTTGACATCGACATTTTTATTTGAGATGTATCCCTCAGATTTATTTCCAAAGATTTTAAGATTGCCGACGAAAATGCTACACTTGCTTAGTCGTATAATTTGATATTTTTATTTTAAAAAATACTTGATCGATTTACGGTATTTTGGAAATATGACATATTCATTCTGTACCGATTACGTACATCATGCAGCTTTTTCTGCATTGTCTTTTAAATTTCTGCGATAAGTGCCCAGTTGAATAAGAACCCAAAATTCATTTCATTTTAATATCTTCGTAAAAACGTCAGTCATCTTAATATTTTTTTAAATAATTGCAAAAAAAAAAAAAAAAAAATGCGAAACATTACATTCACAGCACTTAGTTCTATAACAATTTAGTTCAATTACGATCACGTAATTAATAAGTTAATTTGATGTTTAGTAGATGACCCCCACCTTTAAGTTTTACAATTTACATTTTTGTCCTTTATTCACGTTAATCTCATCGACTACGAACGTTGCATTACAGTTAATCAAGAACCGACCTTTTTATTGAACACTAGAAGGATTCCATTTGTATTCGAGTGACAAGGCAGCAAACATATAAAGAGAAGTAGCAGCCATATTTTCTCTTCTTTTCTTTCTGCCTGTCAACGAACCGGTATAGGCTGCATATTAGCAGGTTTGTTTCAATTTTCTTTTTAAAACATTAAATCACATTATCCACAAGCAAAGTAAGCAAAAACAACGGTTGTAAAGGGGAGGAATATGCAACTGAAAAACACACGTTAAATTTGAATTGAGGGGAAAAAATTGCCTAAATCTAGAAGCCTTTTTTTGGCATAGGAAATAAAAGAGGAATTGTGCTATCATAACAAATCGACCCCCCACTGATTTAAACAAAACTAAACAAACAAAAAACAAGAAAATACTGCTTTTGCTTAGCGCGCAAAATTATATGAGAATCAAGAGTAAGTAAAAAAACAAAGAGAGAGAAAATTGTGTCCTTGCCTACATTTTTGCATGATGACCAAATCAAAAGACAACATTAGTTCGCACCCGACTAACAGTGGATTTATTTATCTATATTTTATTTAACGCAAGTGTATTATACTATCCATCTTGGCTTCTCATCAAGCTGCAGTTTTCGCATCGTCACAAGATGTGGTTATCCTTGCATATTACGGTCACCAAGCTTCGAAGAATTCTTCGCAATTCCACACAATTTTCCAATCCATAAATCCATTTCTTCCCCTCTAAGTACGTTCCTTGCTCAATCTTAATAAATCTTATCTCTGCTCGGTGAGGGGTAATAACTGTAAAGCCGTTGCCTATAATTATGGTGTGGACGTTGTCCTATTTCAGCCCAGTAACAAGCAATGGTGGAAGAGTGCCAGACCAAAATACGCAAAATAAGTAGACATTGTATGTATGTATGTATATATATATATACATATATATATATATATATATATATATATATATATATATATATATATATATATATATATATATGCATACGCATGCATATTGCCTTCGTAAAGGATAAAACAACGTATGCAGGAAATCCATAATAGTCGAGCTAAATGTAATACAGAGCAAGATTATAAATAAAAAGTATGAATCATTACAAGACCTTTCTCAACGATCATCTCCTTAGGAGAAAATTAATTGCATGATTCAAAATAATATTATCGGCGATATTAAAGCACTGTGGATTTGTAGTGCCAAGGTCGTTTAAAATAAACACTTGTATTAAATATCTTAATTAAATATGATTAAAATGGCACCGCGTTAGAGGAAAAAGAAGAGGATCATCAAGGTTCCCCAACGAGATTGAACGTTTTATCAACTAGTTTTGCCGGCACAAAATTGTTTCTGAGATTGATTCCGACGTCTTAAATAGTTTTTGGAAATACACTCTATCTAGTATCTTAAATCACTATACTTAATATTTGCTGGCACAACATTGATCTTCGCGAAATATTAGTCAATAGTAGAGTTCAAAATCGCAGCGATGGAGAGATTCACATATCCTGCATTCTCTCTGTCTTATCTTGAATGAGATATGCTGGTGTATATGAGTGTTCCTTTTAGTTGCAGAATATACATTTTAATAGAATAATTTCAAAAATTGTATGATGCGGAAGTAGATCGGTTTTACAATACACAGTTACGAAGTATATTATAAGTATACGTCTAATACGAGGATTACGATGACTAAGTGTTAACGACACTCACTGAAAACGCAATAGTATAACACCTAAAAAGAAACCCGCCTGATCTTTTTCTGATATTGAAGGTTAAATATTCGATTTCCTTAAAACCTCACAAGACCTTCGCTCTATTTATGTTAAGTGTTGAGACATCCGGTTGAACAAAGATGACGGTGGAGAAGCAGTATAATCACGAAAAAAATGAAGTGTAGTATCAAAGATTGCTGTCAGAAATCAAAGACGCTCCGTGACGTAGCTAACGGCAAACCGATTGAATCCAAAATTCGACAATTTTTATACTAACTTTAGAAGATTTTCATTGGTTGGTTAGCACAGCCGGTGGTTATAAAAACGATTGTCGATATACAGCACGATCCAAAATAAAAACTCTATAAAACTATCCTTCTCAACTATGCCTAATGTAGCACAAACTATTATAACCACAAATAATAAGAAAAAAGAATCAGCGCAGAAAATAATTAATAGCAACCCTAGTCTAGCCCAACCAAACTGCAATTGTAACGACCCGTCTCTCTGCCCAGTGGAGAATGGCTGTGTACACTCAGACGTCATATATTCATGTACAGTAACAGAACCCCCGCCTAATACGACAACTAATAACCTGACAGCCCAAACCTATTGTACCAGTTAGACCGGAGATAATCCACATAACCCAATAAGCAATAGTATACAATCTCAACAACTGACCACAGAGCAGATAGGTATAAGCTCCACAGAACCTGAACAAAGAAACTCAGGCCACCTCCAGATAAATGAAGAATCTCCAGATACATCACGCACAAGCCCTATAATACATACCTACATAGGATTATCCTCCTTCACGATAAAGGCCAGAATTGCAAACCATTTACAATCGTTCTTTATAGAAAACCCTAAAACAAAAAACTACCCCATCTAACCTAGTTAGAAAGCTGAAGCAAAACAAAATAGACTTTACATTAAAATGGAAAACACTAAGAAAATCCAAGTCACACAGCCCAGGATCTAAATACATCCTATGTAACGCAGAGGCGACCGAGATTATAACGGCGCCTGAAAAAAAAATTAAACATCCTCAATACAAAACAAGAGATAATTTGCAGTTGCAGGCACAACAGAAAGTTCAAATACGTAAATGCAATGAACCCAACCGAAAATGCACCACCGGACAGGAACTAACAAATTGCGCTTCCTCGCAATCCATAAAATGCAACAATATCTATGACTAAAAGTTTTCCCTAGTATAGAACTATTGGAAAACACCCCAAACAATTTTTTAACCACCTTTAATCTCCCGCGATCTGAAAAAATCGCCATAAAAAAAAAAAAAACTTCAACTCTTTAATATGAAATATTAGCACCCCCTCTGGACATACAAACATTGCATAATTTTAAATAAATTTCCAACCCAGAATCGCCTGCATCTTGGCAATGCCTAATTAACAATATATCTGCCTTAATCATAAGCCCATAAACAACTTTGTCTAACACCCCCTACCCCCGTAAATCTGTACACTTAATACCACCTGTTAAACTGTAACCAAATCACTAATTAGCACACGATGCAACGAGAATATAACCTAAACAATATGAAATCCAAGCCCAATGAAAATATAGCTTAGAAACCACCTCACAGGGCTAAAGGCTTCAAACCTAAATTTAGAACTATCTAAACACCCCTAACCCACACTGGCGAGCCTCCCCCCACTAAGAAATTATTTAAAAATCAGCGTATAGATTTATACTAAGCCCTCCACCCAGTGGTATTTACATTAAAACTTTTAAATGTACCGAAAATATAACCTAAGAAAAGCTCCCTCGATTCAACCAACTTACCCCGTCACCCATACAGACATAACCTCATCCCCATCCTACCCCTTCCAACTACCAGCTAAGCGTTCAATCTAGATGCTAATTCCTACTGATAATATAATCTAGATTTAAACACAGTTGAACTAGTCCAGCATTGGGTAATTTCCATCACAAAAGCCTCCGTTGAAAACATACAGTTTTTTGCCAGCCATTTAGGAGGAATAAGAATTCATCAGACTATAACATCCACGGCAGACTACCCACCCCCAAAAAAATATTTGGAGAAATATGGAAATTTAAAAGACTGCTATAAACTATATCTCTGGATCTCTTGGGGATTAAAACCAATATATAAAGTAGTTATGGCGATTCGATGAACCTGTACCTCGTGTTCATAAACGGGAAAGTATGTATTCAACTTTCTAGCCCTGGCCTGTCTATATAAACATAAATTTGATGGCCTTTATAATCGAACTTCAAGAAATTTAAAGTTTTAAGGTGGACGCCTGAAACTATCATTCCCAGTGAAGCAATCCTTTAATTTAAACCCAAGGACCTTTTGTTCACCGAACTCTTATGCTTTCCCGGCTTATTATGCATCTATATATTATTTTTAAATTCGGATATAAGTATGTGCATGCGTATATATATATATATATATATATATATATATATATATATATATTCTCTATTTTACTTTATTTTATATGAGCCCACTCACCCTGACTCCTCAACCCCATTTCCTGCTATTCTAACCCCCTACTTGTCTGTATCCCTTTCTTTTACTCACCCCTAATAATTTAGTATTAACAGTATTTACATTATTATTACTGGTAATGGTGGTGGTGATGGCGAGGTATTGGTAGAGGTATTGTAACTATTGCCTTTATTATTATTATTATTATTATTACTGCACTGTTTTTAACGCCATTATTATTATTATTATTATTATTATTATTATTATTATTATTGTTGTTGTTTTTATCATCATCATTATTATTATTATAATCATCATTATAATTGATATCATTATTATAACCCCCGTCATTGCTACCATAATTCCTACCATTATCTCCATCTTCACTGTTATTAACAGTAATTTTGAATTTAAATTTATCACAACTATTGGCAACATTATATTTAATGTTTAAATTTAATGTTTACTTTTAATTTTGCCTTTATTTTTATTTTATTTATTTATTTTTTCTTAATATTAATTTTTTTATTCAATTTTACATCTAATTTATTATCAACTTTATTATTACTACTATTATTATTACTGACATTACTATTATCTTCCGTACTATCATAATTACCCTACTATTATTTGGTATATGTTTACCACTCTCATAATCCCTATGGTTTTCTTACTCCCCCATTTTAACATCAATATGTATACTTCACCTTTTACATAAAGTTATACTCACTCATAGTCATTGCCACCCTAATCTCCGACCGACCCCTTATGATCATACTCCCTATATCATAACAGTAGAAACTTATAAATATATTGCCGCATATTACCTTTCAGTTTTACAATCTTACATACCCCCCCAGATTAATCAAAATTACCCACTCCATAGAAAATAGACACCCGACAAACCGTTAAAATAAATTACCACACAGCAACAATACCCCCCTATTTAACCATAATGCCAATACCCCTTAATCTCAATACTATGTTAAAGACCATATATATTCTTATATATCATACTATATATATAATAAGTTTCTCCTTTTTTATTTTGAATTCAATAAAGCTTCCCCCCACATTCTATAATTCCTCTTAATCTTTGTCATCCCTAATTACCTTACGCTAGACGTCGCATCTAACCCATGCTACCTAGCACCTTTTCTGCTCTTCTGATAGGAAGCAATAGGCTTCGAAATGCCCTGGTATAAAGAGTCCCTTCTATCTCGCAAATGTTGTCTGTATTGTATTATACAATGACGTATCCATTCTATATCTACCTATATATAGTAGTTTTGTGTCTTCATTTTATACTCTTGTTGTCCTATATACATATATATATATATATATATATATATATATATATATATGTATATATATGTATATATACACACACACACATGTGTATGTATGTGTGCGTTGGGGTGGAGAGGGCTCCCGTAAGCCGTGGTGAAGGCAACCTTTCTAGGAGAAGCAAATCTCTAATTTAAAAACCATAAAACGGGAGACCAGTACCCGTATTAAGCTGGTCTGCAGTTTAAGTTGTTGCTGGTTATCTTGCTCTTGCTTGTTGCTGGATCTCAACATTTTGAACCGAGAGAGAGTCTTAGCTGTCGTACAAAGCTAAGACTCTGTAACATCATCTGTGTATAGATAGTCCCTCAGGCATTTGTCTATTAAAATGGTCCTGTGGCGATGGAAGTCATTTTTGGGCTCGTATCTGAGGAAGTGGCACTCGTCTGACAAGACGTTGCAATCATCATATTGCATGTATGTGTATGTATGCATGTGTGTATGTATGTGTATGTGTATGAATGCATATATATGGATGTATATGTAGGTTAGTGTATGTATATATATATTCATATGTGTAAGTATATGTGTGTATGTATTTGTATATATGGATGTATATGTATGTATGAGTATGTGTGCATGTGGGTATGTATATGTATGTTTGTGTATTATGCATTGTGTATGTATATGGGTATATATGAGCGTATGCTTATAGACATGTATGTATGTATGCATGTATATATTTATATGTATGTATACCAATGCCCATCTTGTTTATGTTTGCATATGTGTGTGTGTATGTATATGTATGTGTGCATATTGTGTATGTACGCATGTATATATGTGTGTGATATGTGTGCATATGTATGTGTGCGTGCGTGTATATATATGCATGTATAACAATGCCCGTCTTCAGTGTCATGTCTGTTTGAGCATGTGAATTCGCTTGCAGGACTATGTCTTTTTCGGGCTCATGAACTTTCAGTGTCTGAGGGAGTGGCACTCGTCTGACAAGACGTTACAATCATCATATATATATATATAAGTGAGAGAGAGAAAAAACATAGAGAGATAGAGATACACAGATAGATACATATGATGACTCTCCCATCGATTTCGACTTATGAGCTTCGCCACATCAATAATGTTGCTTGGAATCTGGCAATTTTCTACTTTTTTTTGTTCTTGTGGTAACGTCTTTGTTACTGCTAAACTTTATCGGTGCAGACGACAGCCAAGGAGAAGAGTATACAGTAAACCGCAGGTTTTTTCATGAGCGTCTCCTGTTGCAAGATACATGCCTTAACGAAGACTGGAAGGTGCATCTCTCCCAGTGAAATAAAGCCCCCCCCTATAGATATATATCTGGGAATTTCTATAACTCGGCGCAATAATAAAGGGCATAGACTTCTGAAATTGTTACCCATATGATACTGGCAAGGCTCAACGTTGCTTATCTTCGGTGATCTGGTGAGAACCGGTGTTTTAACGTGGTTGTGCTATAATATATAAATAGATAAATAAATAAATAAATATATATATATATATATATATATATATATTATGGCAGTCGAGTTTAGTTTCCTAGAAGTACATCCATTGAAACAACATGCGGCTACCAGAAGTGCTCAATGAGTAAACAGAGCAGGTATATTAAATTTATTTATACAAACATTGATGGCTACATATGTGCATACATGTTTCTGTAATCACCCGTTATTGGGGTGATTACGTCTTCAGGCCAAGAATTTCCCTCGAAAACTCTGAGTTTTAATGATAACGGTGATTACAGAAATATGTATGCACATGTGTAGCCATCAATGTTTGTATAAATAAATTTAATATATCTATATATATATATGTATATATATATATATATACACACATATGTGTATGTATACAGATATTTACATATATCTGTATATATATACGTAAATACATAAGTAAATATATTTATATATATATATATATATACGTAAATACATGAGTAAATATATATATATATATATATATATATATATATCTTGATTTTTGTAACCTTTACAACTATATATAAAAACACTTATTATTTAATTTTATGTTATTTATCATTTGTGGGAAAACTATGTATTCAGTAAATTCTTAAATTACGTACATTTTCTACATCAGCGTATCGAATCCACAATAGTCCTTATGTTATTTGATGGATCATCAGTTGCCTTACATTATGCATTGTTTCGGGGATTTTAAAAACGAAATGGTATTTTAAATTATGGCTCCCCAGCAATGTTCATCAGCACCACCTCTCTTAATCAATAATGTTCAGAATCTTTGATCTAGTTTCCAGATTATAGTGGCTTACATATTCATGTTATCAAATATGTCTTCTTTTCATTTGACACTCATCCTTGTCGTCAAGATCAAAATGGTAACACTTTTTAAAAATTTACTAATCTGCTTATATATATACGATTCGGATGAGTCCATTATACTATTTATCACCTTCTACGATTATTAGTAGTTTGTGCTCATATTTACATCCTTATTTACTAATTAAATATATGAAATCTGAAAATAATTATATGTGTGTTAGGGTGGCTGTGTGTGCGTATACAGTTTTTTATACTTTACTAATGTAGTTTTGGATTCCCTTTATTCATATATTTTGATTAGTTTTATACGATTTAAAAACACCAGGATAAAGGGCACATGCTTTATTTAATTCCTTATTACTTAGGTAGTAACAATGGGTATAAAATCTATCAATTTTAAGATAACGCGAGCTATTCCCAGAAACTCAGACATAATGCTTCCGTTAACTGTGTATATATGGCTGGTACTATTTTTTGCGGCATACAACAATTTAGAAGAATTTTTTTATAAACAAAAACTACATCCTCAATGTTTATATCTGAAGTCAGAAATGTAGCCTGTGTGCCTTTATGGTTAGAATTTCATTTTTAGATTCAAACGTTAATAATTATATTTTATTTCAGTATTTAATTTATGTTTATATTTTTTTTTATTTATTAATATATTTTCTCGTCCATAAATGTTGTTTATTATATCTACCAATTTTATAGTATAAATAGATTAGGCAAGTGTATTTATTTACAGTTAGTGAGAGTGGACTCTATCACCATATTTCCCTTCAACACGCAAATTGAGCATTTTATATGTACAATACTTAGTATAATCATTTTCTTTTTTTTTAGTGGAGATGAGAGAATACATTATGGATGTGTTTATGGCAGCTCCCGTTACTCTCGCTTCCCTATATTGTTACCTCAGTCCTCATTTTTTCATGAGTTATTTTTCTGGCAAAGGGAAAAGAAAATCTGTATTCAAGGTTGGCAGTATTTTGCGTGAATAGTCGCCAAAGATGTCGGAAATTTTCTGTTTCTATGTCTATCCTTGTAGCTATGTCACTTTAGGGTGCTGGATGCCACTTAAGGGTGTTAGAGGTAAACTTTTTATCTGGGATTAAGTTATCCGCCTGATAGTCAGGGAACCGAACCTTGGATTAACCACTAAGGAGGCTGTACTATCATCAGGTGCAAATTACTGAGGCTACTGTATTGCCATTTAGTGACGTAGCTTCTGGTGTGGTCTCTCGATGCCATATTAGTGGGTAATTGTTACGTATTTACCTCATGTGTGCTTTCCCTCCCTTTTCTGTTCTAAGCAAGTCTATCGACCTAGTCCACAAATCCCCAAACTCCATCATGAAAAGTTTCAAGGAAAAATACATGATTAAATCTGGACCTCCAACTTCCAACGTAGACCCTTACTACCATGTCTCCTTCTCTAACATCAGGGATCTACGTTCTAACCTTCCAGAGATTGAAACCCAATTACAGGAGAGTAAACCTAACTTATTATTCCTAAGCGAAACTATTTTTTTACAAGGTGGTCACCAATAATCAAGCCCCGAAAGCCACTCAGGGTAAGGGTTATTGTAAGTACAGATCGTTAGTGTAGGTATTTAAAGTGTCTACTTAAGGGGGCGGTTTATCAGGAATTTGTTTACGTTGGACTTGAAGGCATCCAGGTTGCAGTCAGTAGTGAAGCAACCAGACGGAACAGAGTTCCACAGGCGTGCAGTTCTAAGAAAGAAGCTTTGTTTACCGAATATACGTTTTGATTTAGGCATAGATAAAGAGAAAGTTTTTGACAGTGGATTCAGCTAGACAAGTGTTTTTCGTAAAAGATTCGCAGGGGGGGGCAGAGATTGGAGTTCAGACGAGCACATGCCATGGAAATAACGATAAAACAAAGATAGGTTTGCAACGTCTCTTCTGTGGGAGAGAGGTTGCAGGGAAGAGAAAAGGGCATCCCCCACTAAGCCATGAAGTCTATTTTGTACTCTGTGAAGGCAGGATAGGCTGTTTTTAGCAGCTCCTGCCCAGATATGGCAGCAGTATTCCATCCTTGGACGTACTTGGCTTTTATATATATAGAGAATTGCATCAGTAGTGGGATATCTTCTGGAGCGGTAGAAGGATCCCACCATCTTTCCAGCGACCTTGGCAACAGACTTGATGTACGTGTTCCATTTCAGATTAGGAGTGAAGGTCAAGGCCAGGAGCTTGTCAAAACATGAGGTTTCTCCTAGACGAGAGCCATCCATTTCAATTGATGCCAGATGGGGATCAGAGCGTTGATGATGTAAAGTAAGGAGTTTGGTTTTGGATGCATTAAATGTAACCAGTCACATCTTCCCCCACTGAACAACTGGTTCGAGATCAGAGGAAAGAGAATCAGAGAGAGCTTTGTTATTTACAGCCGTTGATGTGTTGCCCTAGATGGTCGTGCCATCAGCATAGATGTCAACGAATGATTTATGTATGTATTTAGGGAGATAATTGATGTAGATCAGGAAGAGAGTCGGGCCCAGAATGGACCCTTGAGGGACTCCAGCATTAATAGTGCAGGCCTCTGATTTTAGTTCACCAACCACTACTCTTATGAGCCTATCAGAGAAAAATAATTTGATGATAGAGAGAATATTTCCAGTTATACCGTAGCTGGAGATCTTGTGAAGTAGGCATTTATGCCATACCTTGTCGACGGCTTTTGATATTTTTTTTTACACAGTGATAACCACTTATCAAGGCCCGGAAGCCACTCAGGGATAAGGGTTATTGCAAGTGCATTACGTTAGTGTGAAGATTTGATGAAGTGTTTACTTAAGGGGGCGGTTCATTAGGAATTTGTTAACATTGGACTTTAGCACATCCAACTTGTAGTCCGGTGGGAAGCAGGCAAACAGAACAGAGTTCCACAGGCGTGCAGTTCTAAGAAAGAAGCTTTGTTCATGGAATCCGCGTTTTGATTTAGGCACAGATAAAGAGTGGGGGAAATGTTTCACAGTGGATTCAGCTAGACGGGTGTTTTTCATGAAAGATTGGAGAGGGGGACCAGAGATTGGAGTTCAGACAAGCACATGCCAAGCAAATAACGATAAAATAAGGATAGGCTCGCAACGTCTCTTCTGTGGGAGAGAGGTTCAAGGGTGGAGAAAATGGCATCCCCCACTAGGCCACGAAGTCTATTTTGTACTCTGTGAAGGCAGGATAGACTGTGTTTAGCAGCTCCTGCCCAGATATTGAAACAGTATTCCATCCTTGGACGTACTTGGCTTTTATATAGATAGAGAATTGCAACAGTAGTGAGATATCTTCTGGAGCGGTAGAAGGATCCCACCATCTTTCCAGTGACCTTGGCAGCAGACTTGATGTACGTGTTCCATTTCAGATCAGGAGTAAAGGTCAAACCCAGAACCTTGTCGAAACACGGGGCCTCACCCAGACGAAAGCCGTCCATAACAATTGATGCCAGATGGGTATCAGAGCGTTGATGATATAAGCATAGGAGTTTGGTTTTGGATGCATTAAAGGTAACCAGCCATCTCTTCCCCCGCTGAACCACGCGCTTGAGATCAGACAAGCACATGCCAAGCAAATAACGATAAAATAAGGATAGGCTCGCAACGTCTCTTCTGTGGGAGAGAGGTTCAAGGGTGGAGAAAATGGCATCCCCCACTAGGCCACGAAGTCTATTTTGTACTCTGTGAAGGCAGGATAGACTGTGTTTAGCAGCTCCTGCCCAGATATTGAAACAGTATTCCATCCTTGGACGTACTTGGCTTTTATATAGATAGAGAATTGCAACAGTAGTGAGATATCTTCTGGAGCGGTAGAAGGATCCCACCATCTTTCCAGTGACCTTGGCAACAGACTTGATGTACGTGTTCCATTTCAGATCAGGAGTAAAGGTCAAACCCAGAACCTTGTCGAAACACGGGGCCTCACCCAGACGAAAGCCGTCCATCACAATTGATGCCAGATGGGTATCAGAGCGTTGATGATATAAGCATAGGAGTTTGGTTTTGGATGCATTAAAGGTAACCAGCCATCTCTTCCCCCGCTGAACCACGCGCTTGAGATCAGACAAGCACATGCCAAGCAAATAACGATAAAATAAGGATAGGCTCGCAACGTCTCTTCTGTGGGAGAGAGGTTCAAGGGTGGAGAAAATGGCATCCCCCACTAGGCCACGAAGTCTATTTTGTACTCTGTGAAGGCAGGATAGACTGTGTTTAGCAGCTCCTGCCCAGATATTGAAACAGTATTCCATCCTTGGACGTACTTGGCTTTTATATAGATAGAGAATTGCAACAGTAGTGAGATATCTTCTGGAGCGGTAGAAGGATCCCACCATCTTTCCAGTGACCTTGGCAACAGACTTGATGTACGTGTTCCATTTCAGATCAGGAGTAAAGGTCAAACCCAGAACCTTGTCGAAACACGGGGCCTCACCCAGACGAAAGCCGTCCATCACAATTGATGCCAGATGGGTATCAGAGCGTTGATGATATAAGCATAGGAGTTTGGTTTTGGATGCATTAAAGGTAACCAGCCATCTCTTCCCCCGCTGAACCACGCGCTTGAGATCAGAGGAGAGAGAATCAGAGAGATCTTTGTCATTTACAGCCTTTGATGTGTTGCAGTAGATGGTCGATTCATCAGCATAGATGTCAACGAATGATTTAAGTATGTGTTTAGGGAGATCGTTGATGTAGATCAGGAAGAGAGTTGGGCACAGGATTGACCCCTGAGAGACTCCAGCATTTTTATTGCAGGCCTCCGATTTTTGTCCACCTACCACTACTCTTATGAGCCTATCGGAGAGAAATGATTTAATGATTGAGAAAACATTTCCAGATATATCAAGAGCAATTGCCCTTGTCAAGAGATGCATTAATTCTATGAGATATAACCGTTAGCACATCTGCGGTATATCTTGCAGAACGGAAACCATATTGTGTGTCATTAATAAGATTATTTCTGCTGAGGTGGTTGACTATTTCTCTATTTAATATGGAGTCCAGCATTTTACTCATGACACACAGGGGACTTATTGGTCTGTACTGAGAGGGAGATGACTTATCATCTGAATTCTTAAATACAGGGCTACTGATCAGGTTTTCGAGTGTGTTGGAAAACACTTTTATGTGTTGCAGTAGATGGTCGATTCATCAGCATAGATGTCAACGAATGATTTAAGTATGTGTTTAGGGAGACTGTTGATGTAGATCAGGAAGAGAGTTGGGCCCAGGATTGACCCCTGAGAGACTCCAGCATTTATATTGCATGCCTCCGATTTTTGTCCACCTACCACTACTCTTATGAGCCTATCGGAGAGAAATGATTTAATGATTGAGAAAATATTTCCAGATATATCAAGAGCAATTGCCCTTGTCAAGAGATGCATTAATCCTATGAGATTTAACCGTTAGCACATCTGGTGTATATCTTGCAGAACGGAAACCATATTGTGTGTCATTAATAAGATTATTTCTGCTGAGGTGGTTGACTATTTCTCTATTTAATAAGGAGTCCAGCAATTTACTCATGACACACAGGAGACTTATTGGTCTGTACTGAGAGGGAGATAACTTATCATCTGAATTCTTAAATACAGGGCTACTTATCAGGGTTTCGAGGGTGTTGGAAAACACTTCTTTTTAAGGCAACGTTTACACAGTTTCCTAAGTATGGGAGCAAGTACTGGTTGAAGCTTTTTTAACACTATAATTGGGATGCCGTCAGTGCCAGTAACTTTACTGGAATCAAGGTTCTTGATTAGCTTCGCGACCTCATGCACATATATTTGTATGTTACCTAGGGGGTTCTGTTTTATAGGAGGAAATATAGCTCTCTGGCATTTTTATTACTCTTTTACAGTGGTTGCTGGCGTTCCTGAAAGCAGTTTTTTTCTCAGTGCATCTATTACGTTGGTAGCTATGGGAAAAGTGATTTCTGTGCGCGATGGCAGCAGCACATTATGGGGAGAACCATGGCTGGCTAGATGGTTTTTGTTGGAATGTTTTAGATGGAATTGGACAGACTATTTCCCTAGATGAGTTCGTAATTAAAGAGTACTCTAACTTAACTTCTAAATCTGACCCCAAGATATCCATGGGCATGGAATACTAGCCTATATTAAAGATGGATTCCCATGTTATGGCCATCTCCAGAGAAGATGCTTATTTACCTTATATGTCCTTCCGGGTTGCACTTGTTCACACTGCTGCATTTATATTTGCTCTCTATCGCCCCCACAACTACGGAATTAGTATCTTTAAAAGCATAACTGAGAAAATTGACAACGCCCTACTGCTTATCTGTCAGCTAATATTCACGTCCGTGGTTACTTCAATGTTAACAATGTTGAATGGTTAACAACCTCAAACAAAACCGATGAGGAGAAGTTCTGCCATTATTTCTCCATTGTTATGGTCTCACTCAGATTGTTCACGAACCCACACGTGTGCTCGACACTGATGGCAAGTATGCAAGTCTTCTAGACCTTTTTCGCACAACTTGCCCTGAACTGTGTTCAGATTCCGATCTGTCTCCAATTGGATCTTCCGACCACTTAATTGTATCAGTTAAGATAAAAATGAAATGTACCTCTCCATCGTACAGTATATCCATACTCTATGGCTGACTGGGATAGCTTCTGTACATTTATATCAGATCTACCTCTACGTTCCAGGTTAAAATAAAAATGTGTCCTCTATCGAATCAGACCTGACGAAATGGTTAATTTAAGTATAGACCATTTCATATCATCGAAAAAATTCCAGCAAAAACCTAACAGCCAGCCGTTGTTCTATCCAGAATATGCTGCTGCCATTGCGAACAGAAAGCATGTTTCTCATTGCTTCCAACGTAATATATGTACTGAGACTAAAACTGCTTTCATGACTGCCAGCAAACACTGTCAAAAAGTAATAAAGAACGCGTGAGAGTTCTATGCTCAGTCCGTTAAGTCCAAAGTAGATTAGCAGCTGCTTGGTTCCCACTAATATTGGCAAATAGTAAACATAATTCTCATTAGAACCGTGTGCTCCATCCCAACTATAATCAATGGAACTGAGGTAATCTCGTCAGCATCAGACAAACAAAACTCTTTGCCAAGAACTTTGCAGCTGATTCTACTCTTTGTGACAAACATCGCCAACCTCCAATAGTTCCACGCTATCTGATATACAAATATCTGTACGTGATGTTGACAAACTAATCTAAAACCTTGATTCCATTAAAGCAAACGGCCCTGACGGTATTCCAATAATAGTCCTCAAAAACTTCCACCAGAATAGCTCCTTACTTACAAAACTGTCTAAATGTTGTTTAAGAAGAATCGCTTTCCATTATTCTGGAAAATATCATTAGTATGCCCTGTATTTAAGAATTCAGGTGATCGATCATCTCCCCTCAGTACACGCCAATAATCTCCTGTGCGTTATGAGTAAGTTGCTGGAATCCGTGTTAAATAGAGAAGCAATCAATCATCTCATGAAAAATAACCTTCTTAGTGGCATGCAATATATTTTCCGTCCTGCCTGATCAACAAAAGATGTGATTACAGTTATATCTCATCGGATTAGTGAATATCTTGACGAGGACTACCTTTCTACGGCAATTGCTCTTGACATATCAAAGGCTTTTGATAGGGTATGGCAATAAGGTTTACATCACAAGATTTTCAGCTCCGGTAGAGCTGGAATTATCTTCTCAATTATTAAATCATTTTTCTCTGATAGGTTCATAAGAGTAGTGGTTGATGGGCAGAAATCAGAAGCTCACAATATTAATTCTGGTGTCCATAAGGGGGGTCATCCTGGTTCCAAGTCTCTTCCTGATCTACATTAATGATCTTCCAAATCAAATCCTTACATCATCCGTAGACATTTATGCTGATGACACTACCATTTTTGGTAGCACACTAAAGACCGTAAACGACCGAGTTCTCTCAGATTATCTCCTCTCTGACCTTGAGTATTTGATACGATAAGGAAGGACGTGGCCGGTTACTTTCAATGCATCTAAAACCAAGCTTTTATCTTTACATCATCAACTCTGATGCCCATCTGGCATCAGTTGAATGAATGGCTCTCGTCTTAGAGAGGCCTCATGTTTGATAAGCTTCTGGTCTTGACTTTTACTCCTGATCTCAAATGGAACACATGCATCAACTCCCTTGTCAAGGCATCTGGAAAAATGTTTAGATCCTTCTTTCGATCCAGTAGATATATCAGTGCTGATGCACTTATCTATCTATATAAGAGCCATGTACGTCCAAGGATGGAGTACTGTTGCCACATCTGGGCGGGAGCTGCTAGAAGGGAATCCTGCCTGGATAGATTTCAAAATCGACTTCGTAGCCTCGTAGAGGATGCCCTTTTCTCTTCTCTGCCATTTTTTTCTCATAGAAGAGATGTTGCGATTTTATTTCTGCGTTATCTTTATTTTCATGGTAAGTGTCGACTAAGCTCTAATCTATAGTTCGGCACCAGCCAAACTTTAACAAGAAACACTCGTCTAGCTGGAAACATTATCAATATTTTTCCCCATTCTTTATCTTTGCCTAAACCTAAACGTAGATTCCAGGAACAAAGCTTCTTTCTTAGAACTGCATTCCTATGAATTTGTTTTCCGTTTTACTACTTTCTACCTGACTCAAATATGGATGTCTTCAAGTCTTGTTCTTGATGAGTCGTTTCACTTAAGTTAGCAAATTTACCGAATTTCCATTAATAACGATTACTCTATTGTCCAATTTTACTACTATACACTCTGTAACCTTTATCCAGGGTGTCCTCTGGCCTGGATATGTGGTGATGCCTGTGTAAAAAAAAATCTAGTTGGGATGTATCAGATTTTTCTTATTTCTCGGTAATTTTTATACATAGAAGATCGTAAATAAATCTCCTATAACCACGATGATTATATGTTCTTGATACAGCATTATTTTTTTATTAAAAATAACTTTATATAATAAGATGACTTATAAGTATTTTTACAATACATTTGGAAACACTAGTCTTACTTTTTTACACCAGACAGTTTTAGGTTTTGCAAAAGTTTACGTATTTAATTTTACTGCCTGTAAAATCTACATCTACAGCATTATATAATTCTTCTATAAGTATTCATATCGAATTTTAGTATATAAGGTACTAACACCAAAAGTTACCAAAGATGGTGCTTTTATTCTAGAATATATCTATCACCAAAAAATACATTTATATTACTATAGAATCCCCTTTTCCGGTCAAATTATTTATTGAATTTATACTGAATTTTAACACTTTACATAAAGTTTGGTAATGCATGTCTTAGAGGTTACAATAAACGTAGTACTAACTAGATTTTTGTGAATATTAGGTATCAAGTACAAACGTTGAACTTTCTTTTTTTTCTAACTTTACTCAGATGTTATCACTAATAATGTTCTTATTATCACTAATAATGTTATTATTCAGCATAATGTTATCTTAATTATTATTACTTATTACTACTTCTAAAATAATCATTGTATTTCGCATTTCTTTTACATATAAAAGCTATATTATTTGCCGCTTTATCAATGGGAACTATTAACAACTTATCTTGGTGTATGTTCAGTTCTTTAAGTATTTCTATATTTCTAGGGAGAGAATTAGTTATTTTTAGGGCGTTTTAATTTTCTTATACGTTCAACAGTTTTATGTACGAATTCAAGTACACTATTCTTCCGTGCATTAAACTGTAACAATTTCAGCATGCATGCCCCCTTAGTTCACAGTGATTGAAGCATAAAAATGACTAAGGTCAGCATTTGCCCCCCTGCATATAGCTCCATATGTTTCTAGGTAACGTCATATCCTAGTGAAAAAACAACAAAAAAAAAACAAACGGTGCAGTTTTAGGCCTTAATATATGTAAATTGAGTTTTGCACCATGCAAAAAAAAAAGAAATGACTCCATCATTCCTGCCCCCAAAAGTCCCCAAAGCCCTTAATTTATTAAAATTTCAGTTCATTGAGTTCAGCACAATGTAAAACTACTACACAGACATACACAGAACATTTGGGACAAATATGGTGAAATAGTTCCAAAAATGGGGTGTTTTACTATCTACAGATTATAGGTAGTTATATATTCCATCTCATTATTACACAAAAGAGAGAAATTACCTTTACATTCATCAAAACGTTTAGTTTCATAGACTACACAGACATTTCCAGGTTTGCTTTTATATCTTCAGCAGTTGCTTATATATATATATATATATATATATATATATATATATATGTAAGTGTGTGTGTGTGTGTGGGTGCGTGCGTGTGTGTGTATCTGTGTGTGTATATATGTATGTGTGTGGGAGTGTGTGGGAGTGTGTGGGTGTGTGTGGTGTGTGTGTTTGTACGGCGTAGTCGCGTTGACGTAGCAATTCTCGAAAAATCACCGATATTAAAGAACGATGAGCCTGACCAGTACCATATGGTTGACTATTTGGGAAGGCTAGACGCTATATGTACTGCGTCGAGACATAGAAATTTCCAGGTTTAGATTTAGAAGGTGCGTTTTATTAATTGGACCTGATTAACCATCAGAGTTCGTGAATACATGTATTTAGAAGAAGGAAAAACTAGTACGTAAACGCTAATGTCCACTGTCTCGTGTGTCTGGTGGAAACCATTGAGCGACAAAGATTAGTAGTTGTGCATAAAGTATAGTTGGTTACGCACAAAGTGTTCACTACTATAAACAAGACAGATGCGTGGATTTCCGAGTAACATTGTCTGCATTGCGTAGATCATGCGTCGAAATCGACGGAAAAGTCTATCTATAATATAAACCCCGTGTGTCTGTTTAAATGCATGTATGTATGTTTGTATATCTGCCTAAAACTTTCGTACTAAGCGAGGGATTTTCACGAGATCGGTATCGGTTCGGTGCTCGATGCTTCGGACGACAACTATCGAGGAATTGAATAAAAATATTAATTTCTTCATCCGAAACTGAGCAGTTTTCTACAGGGAAGTACCTTTTTTCTGCCGCTATTTTTGAAAGTAATATTTTCGTTTGCCTAGCCTTCATTTAAACAGCCGTTACTTCCGGTTTGGCGATTGACGCAACAGCAACGATGCCACATTTTTTCATTTTTCTTTTTTTTTTTTTGCTTCTTCGCGGTACGGATTCGAGCCTGCCTCCCTACTACCATTTCCAAACACCCTAAAACGCTGGACACCTTGACTCGCCATATATATATATATATATATATATATATATATATATATATATATATATATATATATATATATATATATATATTTAAATATATATAAATTTATAAATATATATATATATATATATATATATATATATATATATATATATATCTGAGTTGTTTGGTTCATTTTATGCTGGTATGAATTTTCGCTATTACTATGGTGGGCATAAAGTAAGAGTTAGGCACACCTGTTATACTAAGGATATTGAGCTTTTTCATAAAAACGAAATTGCTTCAAAAAAAGTAGGTTAAAGTTGCCCGTCTGATATTTTGGCAGAAAGGATACAAAAATAAGCTATTTTTGTCCGGGCGCTGAAAACCCTTCCTTAAAGAAATAAACGAATTAAAAGAGCTGTTTTCAATCAGAATAGCAGTAACTGTTCATTGTTTATTCCTCTTGATTCCTTGGGGAGCATAGGGCCGCGACAACGCTCTTCCAACGGATCCGGTTCTGGCTGGTTCTCTTCACTTAGGCCCAAGCGACTTTGGTTTGTTTTGTCCCGCAGTTGTTTATTGAAGATTGTTTAGGATGTTTCTGAGACATCTGTTTTTTATGTCTGGAGTTTCTAGGTGTTGGTTCTCTCCATGTTTCTGAGCTATAGAGTAGAACCGACTGCACATTGGTGTTGAAAATTCGGATCTTATTCCGGAGTGAGAGGGCTGTTTCCCCCCAAATTGGCCTTAAGATGATTAAGACGTGTGTAACTTTGCTTATTTGGCGCTTAATGTCCTCATCTGTTTCTCCATTTCTGCTGACAATACTGTCCAGGTACACAAAAAATACAACTCTATATTCTTTTGTTATAGTTGCATTGGATATTTTTTTGTTATTTACCCTCATGACATCTTTTTTCCCGATGTTGATCTAGAATACAGTCTTTCCAGCTTCCTCTGTCAAACGACATAGTTTCTCCCGCGCATTTTAAAAACTATGTGAAAGGAGGCTGATGTCATCTGCATAATCCAGGTCCTCCAGGTGTTTTGTAAAATTCTATTGGATACCTGTCCTCTTCCCCACCGTGTATCGTTTCATGACCCAGTCGACCACTACCAGAAATATTATCGGTAAGAGAAGGCAACCTTGACGAACGCTGATTTGTACGGAGAAGGATTCCGTCAGTTTCCCGTCGTGGATCACTTGACACGTGGCATCCTCGTACATCTGTTGTAAGATGGTGACAAAATTTGGAGGAATGCCATAGTGATACAACAGTCTCCAAATGACCTCTCTATCGACGCTGTCAAATGCCTTCTGGAAGTCCACAAAGATTGCGTACAAGGTGGGCTGCCACTTCCGTGATTGCTCGATTATGATTCGCATGGTTGCGATGTGGTTCGTGCATGAGCGGTTCTGTCAGAAGCCAGCCTGTTCGTCCCGAAGTGTCTTGTCTAAAATGATCTTCAGCCTCTCAAGAATGATTCTGCTCAGTATGTTGCCTCGTATGAATAGCAGCATGAATTCTCTCCGGTGATTACAAGATGAGAGATTTCCTTTCTTTGCCAGCTTGACGAGGTGTTCTCGCTTCCAGTTCATTGATAGTCGTTCTTGTTCCCAGATCTATGTGGGGAGGGGATGCAACATCTCAGTTTATGTCTGGATATCAACCTTGAGGGCATCCGGTTGGATTGGCTTGATTGATTTTATAGTCCTGAATCTCTACCTTGCTGAGAGAGTCAGTGTTGGTGTCCAGGAGCTGGGTTGGTGGTGAGACGCCTGGTGGGGTTAGTAGTGATGGTCTGTTGAGCGTCTCCTTGAAATCCTCTGTCCATCTTCTATCTGCTCATCTTCTGTTGCGATGGCATTCCCTTTCTTGTCTTTCAGAGGGCGGCTTGGGTTGCTGTTCTTCTCCGAGAGTGTCCCGGTGATTTTATATAGTTTATATGTTACGTTGGTCTGCTGCGCTTTCCACCTCCGCTGTGAGTTCCTATATGAACCTTCTCGCTTCTAAGAGCACTGTGTTTCACTTCCTTGTTGGTCTCCCAGTATCGCATCTGTAGTTCTTGTTTCTCTACCAGGTCTTGTGTCTGGTTGATATTGTCTTTCAATTTCTTTCTCTCCGTGATGAGTGCCCAACTGTCCGTTGTCAGCCACTCTTTGTGCTTTTCGTCTTCTTGCCCAGGACTATTTTGCATGTTGTCTTCCATGTCCCCCGAAGACTACTCCACTGCTCGCTAATTGTATCTTCCTTTAGGTGTTCAAGCACACTGAACTTGTTTCGTCATTATGTCATGAATGCCTCTGCCTTTGCCTTTTCTTTCTAGATATGGACATTGAACGTGTGTGCTGATCTTCCCGCCTGGTCCTTGTAGGCACTCGGCTTTGGTTTCACAACTGCCTCAACAAGGTGGTGGTCTGATTCGGCGTTTGCATCTCACTTTACCCTAACATTGTTCAGGCTCTGTCTCCACTTTTGTCCGATTGTGACATGATCGATTTGGTTCTGTCTTTCCATCGGAGGAAATCCATATGGTCTTGTGGGTAGTCTTATGTGGGAAAAGTTTTTTCCCCAATGACCAGGTCGTTGAAAGTGCAGAATTTTCGTTCCGTTCTCCAGTGCCATGTTTGCTCATGTTTCCGTATTTTCCATGCCAACCTTGGCGTTCAAATCTCCTACTAAGATCTTCATCTCTCCTTTTGGAATTCTGTCCACAGTTAACTGAATCGGGCCATAAAACTTATATTTTCCTTAAATGTCCACTGCGTTTGTAGGGGCTTAACATCGTATTATAGTGATTTCCTACCTTTGGAGTTGAATCTTGCCACAATAATTCTTAAAGATACAGGTTTCCAGGACAACAGTGTTTGCGTTTCCTCGGCCGTCATCAGCAGCGCTATACCTTAGACGTGTGATTGAAGTTCTTCTTCTCAAGAGTAGATGATGGTGTCTGCACGTGCCAGTCTTGTTCTTCTCTTTCCATTCCATTTGGTCTCACACAGTACTACGATCATAAGATTGTATCTGTGCATCTCACTTCACACCTGTGAAGACTTGCCTGTCCTCTATAGGGTTCTGATATTCCAGGTCCCTATCCTTAGCCTTGGTCGTTAGAAGGGTTGTCGGCGCACTGGCTTCTCGGAGGTTTTCACCTGCTCGCGTCATGACTGCTAATGGAGATGACACTTCCCGGACCAGGAAGTCTACAGATGATGTCTTTACGGTTTCTGAACTTTCTTTTACAGAATAATGTTGTTGGCCCTATGCTAACAACTCAACTTAGAGGACCATAAAGTGCTCTTCGTCTGATCTCTACCTTTCAACCTGTTTGTTTTGGGTGACCCTACCAGCAGACGAATCTCCCGCCAGCATAGATTTCCGTGTCCTAGGGACACGCAAACACTCTAACCACGCAAAGGTTGCACTCGCTAGGTAGAATGAGTGACCATGCAACAGCAAAAAAAAGTAGACGGATTTATGCAGAATCAATCCTGGTACACAAAATAGGAAAAGAATGAAAAAAGTTAATGCCCTAGCTGCAACGGCCACGGTGACTTGTAAAGCCATAACCCTCTAAAATGACGTTTTTTTTAAAATACATTAAGTTTGCTCGTCGTAAGTTATTTAAAAAAATCTCGACGCAAAAATGTGACCCCTCTTTACAAGAAATAGTCTAGTTGACCACCACAGCATTGCTTTTTTTCTAATCTTTAGATATGCGTCCGATGGATCACTCTTTAAAATTCGACCTGGTCCAATGCAGCTGACGAAAGTTTTAGGGAACATAGGAACGCACACACAAACACACAAAACACACAACATACACATGCAACAACTGACTTTGTGTATATTATGGATATAAGATTTTTCATCTTCATCGACTCGTTTTTTATTTGAATCACGTTGTTTCACAATGGACGCTACACTTAAAGAAAGAACGTCACATTTAAACAAACAATCAGAATCTGGAAGGAATGCCACTTATCTCTAAGAAATGTCAAAAAGGCCTAGTTCATCAAAGTAGGCATGCGCGAGGCGACTGAATTATACAAAGCTAATCAACAATTTTATTATTCACTTGACGCCATGATATGCCGCAAACGAATCCATATCAGGCATTTGATGATGCATACACAACATCAAACGAACTGTGTACGCGATGATTTGCTTATTAGGCGGGCTTTTCATACCATATATGGTCAGACAGACAAAGAAAAGATATTAAAACGTAATAAATTAAGTTTTAGGGTTTCTGAGCTTTTCCAGTATTTTTTCTCACGCTTCCTCTAAACATCAAAATGGCGGAACAGCCGACCGTGCCACTAAAAGCATTTAGGTTAATTACATGCGTGTTCCTGTGTTTATTTCTCATATGCGTTTGCATAAAAAGCTTCCTGTTTTTTTATATATATATATATATATATATATATATATATATATATATATATATATATATATATGTGTGTGTGTGTGTGTGGGTGTGTGTGTGTGTGTTTGTGTGTGAGTGTGTGCCTTTATATATTAAGCATGAACTAAGAAGACACGTATATGTCTATATATATATATATATACGTATATATGTTTGTGCATATTTGTTTACATACGTAATTATTTTTTTTTTATTTTTTTTTTATTACATTTTCACCCCAAACAAGGCAAATTGCCACTTTGGTGTAGGGGGCTACTATCAGGGGCAACAACTACTGGGGTACTATGTAGGGATTTGGGCAGCAAGGTGTCGGTTCACGTTACACTTGAACTTCTGCACGTCAGTACTGTTGGGGAAGCAGGGACCTGGAATGGAATTCCAGAGTCTTGCGGTTCTGGGGAAGAAACTATTGGAGTAAAAAGATCTTTTACATCTAGGGACCTCTACAGTGTGGGGGTGGGATCTAGTAGCCTGTCGGGTTTGTCGAGGGTGCTCGCGTCGTGGGGGCACAAGTGATTGCAGTTCATCAGAGCATTCACCACTAAAATACTTGTAGAACAGGCAGAGGGATGCAACATTTCGTCGATGGGACAGAGGCTGAAGCTTAGATGCCAGTTCAGGGCCTATCAGATTTGCGACTCTCTTTTGAACCTTGTCAAGGAGCGAGAGACTAGTAGCAGATGCACCAGCCCAGATGTGGCAGCAATACTCCATACATGGGCGAATGGTGGCCTTATAGAGGTACAGGATACTTTCGGGTGTTAGTAGTTTTCTAGCACGGTAGAGAGAGCCTACCTTTCTTGCAGCGGCCCTGGCAATGCCTTCAATGTAATTGTTCCAACTCGTGTTTCCTGTGAACGTTAGGCCAAGGAGTTTGAAAGATGGACTCTCAGATAAAGGGGCGTTGGCCATTGCTATTGGTGGTAGAGAGGGTTTCTTGTAATTATTGAATGAAACTAGTTTAGTCTTGGCAGCATTGAACGCGACCAACCACTTTTGTCCCCATTCCACTACAGATTGGAGGTCTTCCTCTAGTGTTTCTGCCATTTCTTTAGAAATGTGTTCATTCGTCTTCCTGTCGTGTCTGCCATAGAGTGTAGTGTCATCAGCATATATACCCATCTCAGAGGCAATGTTGTCGGGGAGGTCATTTATGAATATCAGGAACAATAGAGGTCCAAGGATAGAACCCTGGGGCACTCCCGCATTTATATCATATTGTTTAGATGTGCGACCGTCGAGGACTACCTGGATTTTTCTCTTATCTAAGAAGGATTTAATGAGGTTAAGTATTCTACCAGTGATACCGTAAGATCTAATCTTCCTGAGGAGACCCTCATGCCATACCCTGTCAAAAGCCTTAGATATATCTAGAGCTACCGCTCTGCCTTCCCCCGCTTTGTCCAGTGATTGGTATATACGTTCAGAGATCACGGTGAGGATGTCTGCTGTGGAACGGGCTTGTCTAAATCAATATTGTTTGTCAGTCAGTAGTTTAGCATCTGTAAGATGATGGACTAGAGCATGGTTAATTATGGTCTCAAATATTTTGGCAAAAAGTGGGAGGAGGCTAATGGGGCGATAATTTGATGGGTCTGTCCTTTCGCCAGAATTTTTGAATACTGGTACAACAGAAGCAGTTTTCCAACAGCCCGGAAAGCAAGCTTCATTAAGACATTTGTTGTAGAGTTTGGAGAGAACTGGAGCTACTTCGGCTGAGCACTTTTTCAATAGCACAGCTGGGATAAGATCGGGTCCACATGCTTTTGAGGTGTCAAGGTTTTTTATGATAGCATGCACCTGAGCAGGGGTGGTTTTCAGATCGTCTAGTGTGGCGTCTGTCCGCATAGGAAAGTCAGGTAGGTGGTGGTTGGAAGGGTCCAGTGTGGAGTTTGAGGCAAACCGACTGGCAAGCATGTTAGCCTTGTCGGTTGCTGAGGAGACAACCTCGTGATTGTTGGTTAGTGGGGGAATTGTTGATTGCCCATTATTTACTACACTGTTGTAGATTTTTCAGAAGTCTCGAGTTCCTAGTTTTTGTGCTTCGATGCGCTTTTTAGTGGTTTCCGTAAATTCTCTCTTAGCTGTCGCTATTTCTTTCTTAACGTTATTTCTAGCTTCTATATACTTCAGTCTGTTTGAACTGGACTTATGTCGGTTAAACCTACGGTATGCATGCTGCTTTTGAGTAATGGCAGTTGAACAAGTCGACGTAAACCATTGGGGAGAGTGGGGCTTACTATAAAGTTTATGCATGGGAACATGCGCTTCGATTGCAGTTTTGAACCAGTCAGTGGTCTCGTTTGCACACTGTTCAGCAGGGAGAGAGAAAATATTTTTCCATGGAGAATCTCTAATTAGTTCCCTGATGGTTTCCCAGTCAGCCTTTTTATAATATCTCGTTGTTTTGAGCACTGGCTCTTCAGTTTTGGGACTAGAGTTTAGGGCGATTTCAACCATTATCACTGCATGATCAGCGTTCCCGAGTGGGCTGTGGGCCTTCGCTATGCAGTCATCGGGAACTGTGGTCAAAAACAGATCTAGAAGTGATGCGTGTTGTTCTTCCTGGTCAGGGAAACGGGTTGGAAACGTAACAATTTGTGATAGGGAGTGAGATATAGCGAAGCTATGGGTTGTGCTGCCCGCTGCATCTGTGTGAGTAGAGAATCCAAGCCAGTTTTTGTGGTGGACATTAAAGTCACCAAACACATGTATTTGTGCGCTAGTGTCGAGGGACAGTGCCGTGTCTATGCTGTCAGATACTTTGTTTATTATGGAGCAGTCCTGAGTCGAGGGAGAGCGGTAGAGAAAATAATAGTAGCTAATACTGTGTTGCACGTTTAGTCTAAAGCACATAAAGGCTTGATCATCTGTTTCTAGGTTTGTTTCTCTAGTCAAGGGAAGGGTATTACGAATGTAAACTCCAAGTCCGTGCATATGTCTGTCAGACTCCTTACGGCAGAGTGGGAGATATCCAGGCATGTTAAAGTGGTTAGAGGGAATGGAGGAGTGTAGGTTAGTCTCACTTAGTGCTAAGATATCCGGGGTATTTGTTAAGAGAAATGCTTCAACATCAGCTAAGTTAGTTCTAAGCCCACGGATATTTGTGAATGAGAGCCTCAAGGGAGGAGGCAAGTGTAATTTGTTTGTCCCTAATCCTGGTTAAAGCTTATTTTTAGATTGTACTGTCGTCATATTTTTTTTAAGAGTTTCGGTAAGGGGGAGCTAAACAAGAGGTTATGCGGAGCTTCAGACATGCATCACAAGTAGACCATCAGCTGACCTTTCTCCAATTAGGATTGTGGCCTCAGGAAAGCCCACCGGCGATGAGTGCAGGGTCTCTTTCCATGCGCGTCATGGCACTGCAAACAACCCGATATTATTCAACTGTTGATGGAGCAGCCGCTCTAAGCGCTACCAAAGAGTTAGGGCTCCTGTACTACAAGTCGGGAACAGCAGCCAGGAACTGTCAATCCGGTACCCTCAACCCTTTAGAAGAAGGTCAACCCAATCTAACCGCTCAGGCATATCTTATACTCAAGCACTCCCAAATGTTCAGTTATAGGGGTGGGGCATGCTGGGAATGGGGAAGAACGGCGTTCATTGCCCTAGCCAGGAAACAAGATCTACCGCTGGGTGTTTCTGTCGAATCACTGAGATAGTGTCTCTGCGCTTGACTAATAGGCAAAGAAGGAGTATGGAAGCCGGGCGATAGACAGAGCCTATCTACTCCTTAAGCAATTTAGGTTTGCAAACCGGTGAATTTGTTTGAGTCACCAGTTCTAAGAAGGTTGTCATCCAAGACTGAAGAGGCCTCTCTCCCCTTTGGTTTAGTTTCAGAGTTTTCCTTCTCCTAGACGGATGATCTGGGAAGACCTACTGGGTCCGTCAGCCCTGAGAGGGTTTTCTCCGCGCCTAGGTTCTAATCCAGGTATTTCTGCGACCCCGCGTTGTTAGTGTTACTGGGTTAGTTTGTTGGGGATTATATCTACTGATTAGTTACACTCCTCAAAGTGATTTAGGGACATGCTATTTACTTGTTAATGGATAAAGGGGGTGGGTGAAGTTCATGCAGTGTAAGCGTCTATGTTTGTAAGAGGGCTTGTTAGGGAGGAGATAATGTGATTTTAGACGTACCCTTTTTTATTATTAATGTTAGCTTAGGTCTAGTATAGTGTTACAGTATGTGTAGGTATTAAGAATTGAGCTACGAGTTGTGCCCGAGCTATTTTAGATGATAGGAGGGTTAAGATGTAAGTGCAATATAGCATGGATAAGACAGCAAGTATTGAGTCATGCGTAATTAGGTGAATAGATATATATGGGCAGGTTTTCAGTAGGTGCGAATAGAGTTGGAGTTGTAGGTATTTTTTAGTAAGAGTCATGGGGCGTTTTGCATAACAAGGAGTGTCGTTTCAATAACGTAATTAATCGTTGCAAAACTCGAGACAGTTGTGTAGTGCATATCGCTTTGTTTCTGGGTACTTTGGCTGTTAAGTACCTGCCTTTGTGTGCATAGGCTGTTAAGTCCCTTACTGGATAGGAATGAGCTGTAATGCATGCCTTAGAGGTAGAAATGTATAGATGTTTAGTGATGGTTATTAAAACAGTTTGCATGTGAGGGATTAGGGGCTGGAAGTTAGCGATTCAACTACAGATGCGGAGCAATGTGGGAGTTTAGTGGCGGATAGGTTGGAAGGAGTAGATTGTTAGCGTTCAAGAGAAGAGGGGTTATTTATTTACAGATGGATTTCCATTAGGATTTTTTAGTTACAGGTAAGGTTTAGTCTGAAGAAGGGAGGAATTTTTTTTTTTTTTTTTTTTTTATGCATGCAGGTAAGACAAACGCAATCGTCTTGGAGGTAAAATGTATAGGATTTCGTAGCTAGCTATTAGGTTTTTCCCTCCCAGTTATAGGGACAGCTAATTAATGGGATTTGGAATTGTAGTCATTAAGGTCAGGCGCAGAGTGTTGCATCTATTCAGAAAATTAGCCCTAGTATCACAGCTGGGATTATGTATATTGCAGTTAAAAATATAGTGCCAGTCAAATTATGAGCCACGTGCAGTGGTTTGGTATGGTATGGGTATCATGGAGGACACTTACATACAAGCAAGCGTACGGTGATTGCATATATTAAGTATACTACTTAAATAAAGTTCTGTCTTCTATAGTATAAAGAAAGGTGGTCCTAGCTCTGTTCTATATTCTTGCATAGGCTATTCGTTTTCGAGTAGAGTTCTTCTGACCTTAAAAACGGCTCGCGTGGGACTAAGTGTTAGAGACCATTTTTACGCATATGTAATTAAAATGCATTAAATAAATACATTTAAAGAGAAGGTATACACAGTTGGTAAAAGCAAAAAGAGAAATAAATAAACAAGGTGAATAAATAAATAAAAAATAAAGTAATAAGAAACGACTCGCATGGAAGCAAAGAGTTAAAGACAATATATGCGCATATAGTTAAAATACATTAGTCAAAATTTAGAGAAAAAAAAAAAAAAAAAAAGCAGTTGCCATTTTGGTAATATTAGGATTTGTTAAATTACTTAGCTTATATTGATTGCCCATTTTCAAAATTTTCGCGTCTGTCAGCGAGCGAACCCTGCTTAGTGTGTCGGCTTCACTTCCTTTCCCCGGATTTTATATCTATTTATAGTTTATAGTGCGCACATGTGTATGGTAATTTTACTTTTTTATTTTTTTCATTTTATTCTTTTTTTTTTAGGTTAATCTTCTGTCTTCTATAGTAGAAAGAAAGGTGGTCCTAGCTCTGTTCTATATTCTTGCATAGGCTATTCGTTTTCGAGTAGAGTTCTTCTGACCTTAAAAACGGCTCGCGTGGGACTAAGTGTTAGAGACCATTTTTACGCATATGTAATTAAAATGCATTAAATAAATACATTTAAAGAGAAGGTATACACAGTTGGTAAAAGCAAAAAGAGAAATAAATAAACAAGGTGGATAAATAAATAAAAAATAAAGTAATAAGAAACGACTCGCATGGAAGCAAAGAGTTAAAGACAATATATGCGTCATAATGAGGTGTACACACTGTTTATTTTTAGATCATTGAGGTTAAACAGCAATAAGGCTGGCCAATACCAGATGCCTTAATATTTAGGAATACTAGATGCAGGTTAGAGTATGAGAATAATAGATGCAGGTTAGTGTACGAGACACGTTCAAAACTACTGGAAATATGCCTTTTAAGGTTTTGTTAATCATCTAGAATAAGAAAAACTATGAGGAATACTGTCTGCTCAGTATTGTAGCACTCATTAGGCTTTACCTGTTTAGTTGTTCCAAATAATATGGACGGTTATCTCCATGACATTTAGTACAATAAATAAAAGATTTGTGGGGGGGGTACGTTGCGATTCTCTGTATGTACACATGGTACTTTCCTCCAGTGTGGCTACACTATGGATAGCCTCTGTAAGGATAACTGCGCGTTGAATTTCTGTGGCAAGTGTTGCGCAATATACAACAACACATATCTTGAAATTCCAGTGCCAAGCGAAAGTTCAGGACGAATGAAAACAATGATCAGTTAAGCGGAAGCCACATGCAGCTCCTATGGTCACCCATATCGTAATAGTCAGGCTCAACATTGCTTATCGTTGCTTATCTGATGAAAATCAGTTTTTCAATGGAAATATGCGGTACATACATATATGTGCAAATATACACACACACGCGCAAACAGCCACACACATATAATACACACACACACACACACACATATATATATATATATATATATATATATATACATTGTATTATTGTTTCGGCTACAAGGTCGTTTTTTTGGGGGGCACTGTAACGTCCTCAGAGTTTTACAGAAATTTACCCTATTTTAGGATGAAAGAGTGAAAGAGTGAATGAGGTCAGGGGGGTGAGGAGGGCGGAATAGGAAAAGAGGAAGGGAACAAGGAGGAAAGTTGGGGGCCGTTTGGTATGTCGATAATGTTTTAGTTTTGGGGTTTAAGGAACTTGTGGGGGAGGGTCTGTGAAGTTCATTTCTGGTGTTGCTGAGGGCATAGGAATACATGAGGGGAAGGGGAATATGTGGGGGTGGGAAGAGGGGTTACTTTAAAATTCGAGTCTTAGTGTTGAAGTTTTTAGCGTCTCGTTGGTGAGGTGATTTCTTGCTAAGTATGTCTTGAGCTGTTGGGCGTTCGCTTATGTTTGGAGGCGGGGGGCTATGATTCGGTTTATTTCTTTTTAGTTTTTATTTTGGTGTTAATTGTTGTGAAGAGGGTCAGCTAGCGGTCGCAGCTACGGGTACACACATGCGCACGTACACACATATATAGTTAAAAGAAATGGTGTCGGGTACATATACATGCCCGCTCTGGCGTGCAAATATATGTGCATATGTGCGCCTGCATGGATAGACACCTGCGTTGTTCTCGCTTGCGTCAAATTTTCTTTATGGTGCTAAGATTGGGTGCGCGTGCGTAGGCATGGATGCGCACATATACAGATACATACATACATCGACATCCCTGCCCCCAAGGAGGCGATTATCCGGGTTCATATGCGCATATTGATTCAGTCATACTAGCACCCCACGCATGCGTTCAAGCGCGTGCGCGCATGCAGATACAATACTAGTGAGCACATACATCGACATATATACATCGCTGCACGCTCTCCTACACCATGTGGACAGCAGGCAGCGGCCATCTATACCCGTTTGCCATATTGAGCAAAAGAATAGTTTACCTACCCTAGGACGGGTATTACACAACATATATATGGAAAAACATTATCGACATACCAACCCCCCCACCTTCCATGCTTGTTCCCTTCCTCTCTTCCTCTTCCGCTCTCCTCGCAACATCCCTGACCTCATTCACTCTTCCACTCTTTCATCCCAAAATAGCGAACATTTCTGTAAAAGTCTGAGGACGCTACAGACGGCCAAAAAACGGCCGTGTAGCCGAAACAATAATGTAACTTAACAGAAAGATACGGTAATAAAAAATAAAACGCATATTAGCTCTACAACTGTATTGAGCACTTTCTTCAGTTTCTATCAATTACCATCTCCACTATATATATATATATATATTTGCCATATTGAGCAACATAATATTTGACCTACCCTAGGACGGGTATTATACAACATATGTATGGAATAATTGTACCTTCATTGGAAAGGAAATTTACAGCAGGTATGTGGAAAAAAATCTTTACCTAGGGCAAGTAATGTACAACACATAATTAACATTATTACCATAAGTTTCTGCTGTGCTAACTTTTCGGTATGTCACAGGTAAGAGTGTGTTTGTTTTTACATCAGAGTGCAATAGTGAAGAAGAACCGGATTTTTTATATGAATATTATACTACTCGAATATCTTACATGATGTTCGATTTTGATAACTTATGTACTTCACAGATAAGCATTTCATTGTTTTTCATATGGGTACTTCACTGTACAAGTAGCATTATTTTCTAGGTGGGATACTGTAGCAGTAGCATTTTTTTCTAATTTAAAAGTGTAAAAACTCGATAATTTTAAGTAATTTTCTGTTGCGCTAAATTTTCTGTGCGTCTAGCGTAAGAATTTGCTTGGTTTTTCATCTGTTGCTATAGTAAAGAAGCACCTTAATTCTCATTTAACAGTAATGCTATTCGTATATATAATATGATTTTCGGTTTTAATGACTTTTATGCACGTCACAGGTAGGATTTTATTTGTTTTTCATATGAGTACTATACTACACAAGTACGTTATTTCTTGGGTAGGATAATGTGTAAGTACCTTATTTATAATATATAGATGAAACTACTCGATTACTTTACATACTTTTCTGTTGTGCGAACTTTTCCGTATGCCATAAGTGAGAGTTTATTTTTTTTATAAAGAAGCGCCTTATTTATTATATAAATGTCATACATACATAATGTTATATAATTTTCGGTTTGGATTACTTTTATGTACGCCACAGGTAAGATTTTCTTTGTTTTTCATATGGATACTATAGTGTACAAGTGGCTTATTGCTCGGTTAGGATACTGTACACGCACCTTTTTTTCTAATGTAAAAATGAAAGAATTCGATACGTTTATGCAATTTTCTGTTGTGTTATATTTTCTATACGCCAGGGATAACAGTTTGTTTATTTTGTTATCTGGGAGCTATAGTGAAGAAGCACCTTATTTCTCATATGTAAGTCATACTACCCGAATATTAAACGGGATTTTCGGTTTTAATAACTTTCATGTGTGCCATATGGAAGATATGTTTTTTTCATGAGTACTATACGACACTAGTACCGTATTACTTTGGTAGAATTTCTTGTACACATAAATACATTAAAAAGTAATCATTGTATGTGATTTTTGGAATATGAATATAGAAATATACAAACATTAAATATATACATTAAATTTATAATGATCAGTTAATTAGTATAGGAGTGATTTCAATATATACAAATATATACGTATATACATATACTAATCATCGGTTAATTACATTAGGAGTGAATCCATAAAAACATATAAACATACACACATCATTATAATGCACAATGATCGGTTAATTAGTTTAGGAGTGAATCTCATAAATACAAATATATAAACATATACACATAATCAAAATAAATAATGATCGGTTAATTAGTTAAGGAGTGGATCCATAGAAATATGTAAACAAACACATACTTAAAAGTCATAATGATCTGCCAATTAGTTTAGGAGTGAATCCAAGACATAGAAATATATAAACATATACACATAATTAATATTCTTAATGATCGGTTAAAAAGTTTAGGACTAAATTCAATACAAATGCCATTACCTGATCTATTTACGTGATTTTTTAGAGTATAATAGATAATCCCATATATCATATATATATATATATATATATATATATATATATATATATATATATATATATATATATATATTTGAATATGACATTTTCGTTACGTAAATCAAAAACATTCCTCTGTATTTTTTTTAAATAAAAAGGGTATTGTGGATTTATTATATAACATTTAAAAATCCAGAATATCCGAATGTAATAAAATAACATAGGAAAGAAAATAAATGATGGGTATTGAAACCGCAACACTTGCGCTAGTAATCGGGGACGTTAAACGCTGCACCAAAAACACAAACACTTTCAAAACGTTGTGAAATGTCTTAATAAATACATTTCTCTTTTACTCTGTATAACGCATGCGCATAATGACGTCATTGTGATATGCTCGTCAAGGTGTTTGTACTTTCAAGTTTGAACCCTTGTTTGAACCCCTTGCAATTATTTTAAGCCATTAAAGCCCCTAATAAAAATCTGCACACAAATGCAATATTTTGGCTATTGCACATCGTCTATCTATCATCCGTCTAGGAGGAGATACTAATTGAAAAACAGACACACACAGACACACACAGACACAGGGAGTTTTATTTATTAGACTAGCAAAGCAACCCGGCGTTGCTCGGAACCGTATGAGAACATTTTTAACTTACCTGCTATTCTTAGGATAGAGAAATGTTTGATGTCTATGTATCATTTGCTATCTTGAACAAAATAATATTTTAGCTATCCTAGGACGGTCATTATATGTATGAGATAATTGTACGTTCCCTAGAACAGGACATTTGCAGCACATATATGAAAAAATCCTTGCCTAGCGTGGTTAATGTACAATAAATACCGACAATAATTTACATAATTTTCTGTTGTGCAAACTTTTTTGTGTATCACAGATAAGAGATTTTTTTGTTTCACATCAGAGTGCTATAGTAAAGAAGAACCTTATTTCTCATTTAAAAGTCATACTACCTGAATATATTACATGCTTTTTGGTTTAATAAACTTTATACACGTCACAGGTAGGATTTTCTTTGTTTTTTTTCATATGAGTACTATACTGCACAAGTATCTTATTTCTTCGGTATGATAATGTACAAGTACGTCATTTCTAAGATATAGATGAAACTAATCGATAATTTAACACAATTTTCTGTTGTGCTAACTTTTCCGTGTGTCCCAGGTGAGAGTTTGTTTGTTTTTAAATCAGAGTGCTGATACAGTAACAGAGCACCTTATTTGTTATATAAATGTCATACTACACGAATATATTACATGAGTTTCGGTTTTGATTACTTTTATGCCCGTCGCAAGTAAAATTTTCTTTGATTTTTACATGGGTACTATATTGTACAAGTAGTATATTTCTTGAGTAGGATATCGCACAAGTACCTTATTTATTGTGTAAGACACTTTAGAAGTACCGTTTCCTGATTTATAAATGAAAGAACGAACTACTTTTATAAAATTTTCTGTCCTGCTAAATGTTTTGTACATCAGGAATAAGAATTTGATTTTTTTATCTGGGTGTTATAGTGAAGAAGTATATTATGTTTTAGATGAAAGTTATACTACTCAAATATTTAACGGGAATTACAGTTTTAATAACTTATGTACGTAACAGGTAAGTTATTCTTTGTTTTTTCGTGTGCGTACTATACTGCACAAATACCTTATTTATTGGGTAGGATACTGTGCAGGTATCTTATTTCTAATATAAATATGAAACTAATCGATGATTTTACATAAGATTTTATATGAGTACTATATTGTCAAATTCATTATTACTTGTATAGAATTCCTTGTACAGATAAACGCATTCACAAAGTAAGTGAACATTGTATGTGATTTTTGGAATATGACATCTATAGACATATACCACCATATACATTACATATAATTCACATTGATCAGTTAATTAGATTTTGGAGTTGATCCAAGACAAAAAAAGATATAATCATATACATATAATTAAAATTAATAATAATCGGTTAATTAGTTAGGGAATTCATCCAATAAATGCATACATATAAACGTATTCCCGTCTTAAAAAATCATAATGAGCGGTTAATTAGTTTAGGAGTCAATCTAATACGTAGAAATATATAAACATACACACATAATTAACATTCATAATGATCGGTTAATTAGTTTTGGAGTGAATCCAATAATAGAAATACATAATCATATACACATCCTTAAAATAATGATATGTTCATTAGTTTAGGAGCGACTCCAATACATACAAATATACATACATATATATATATATATATATATATATATATATATATATATATATATATATATATATATATATATACATAATAAAATTAATAATGATCGGTTAATTACTTTAGGAGTGAATCCAATGCACGGAAATATATAATCATACACACATCATTAAAATTAATAATGATTGGTTAATTAATTTTGGAGCGAATCAAATACATACAAATATACAGAGATATACACATAATGATCGGTTTAATCCATAATGATCGGTTTAATAGTTTAGGAATGAATTCAATACAAAATTCCATTACTGGATCAATTTACATGATTATTGGAATGTTTACAAATAAGCCAATATATAATATATCCTATCTATTTGGAATATGACATTTTCGTTATATACAGTAAAAACATTTTTCCGTATTGTTTTTATATAAAAGTGTTCTTTTATAATGATTACGTAACATTTAAAAGTTCATAATATCGGAATGTAACGGAAAAAAAGAAAGAAATGGTGGAGCTCGAACACACAGCATCAGAGTTTGTAATCGATGATGCTGCGAACAGCACCAATCCGACAACTACTTTCATACACATGTAAATTTACTAAATAAATAAATCTCTATTACAGACCGTGCGCATGCGCAAACAACGCCATTGTCGCTATGCTCGCCAAGTTGTCATTTCTTTCAAGTTTTAACCCCTTTTTTGAATCCCTTATCAATTGCTTTCATCAATTAAACATCTTGGGTCTAAACATTAGAAATTTTAGTTATAGGTTCCTTGAATATGGATCTAACTTAATAACATGCTTCGAGCCCAAAGCAATAAATGTTTAGGTGTCATTATAGGGGTCAAATAAAAAAAAAATACCTTTTTTTTATTTGCTCAGCACACACCTCCAAACACCCGGGCAAGGTCTAGCACCATTGCTAGTATATCTATAAAATTTAACGTGTCTGTCTGTGTGTGGATGTGTTTGTCTGTGTGTCTGTCTGTGTACATTTCCCTACGCAACAACTCAATTTTTAGTCTACAGACTCGACATTTTCTATGCAGGGTACTGAGATTTGAGAGAATCTATATGATCCGTTTTCGGCCAGAAATTTGGCTGTTAAGGGGTCAATGTTCAACGATTTGGCCTTTGAAAACTCTACCCCCCCCCCGACAATTTTTGGTCTAAAAACTTGAAAGTTTAGATATATTACCTTGGGCATGGATCTAACTTAATAACATGATTTGAGCCCAAAACAATAATTTCTAAGGGGTCATAATAGGGGTCAAATTAAAAAAAAATCACCGTTTTTTTTTTTGTTTTTTGTTTTCTTTGCTCAGCATACACCTCCAAACAGCCGGGCAACGCCGGGCACCCCTGCATGTATATCTGTAAAAGTGAACGTGCCTGTGTTTCTGTGTGTTTGTGTCTCTGTACATTTCCATACGCAATAACTGCCAAGTTTTTGTCTTGACCGTTGTTGTTTTTTGCTCAACATACACCTCCGAACACCTGGCCAACGCCAGTCTGAAATGCTAATATATATATATATATATATATATATATATATATATATATATATATATATATATATATATATATATATATAAAGAGATAGAGAGAGTGCGAGGGGGACATACAGAAAACATAAACAGAGAGAGACAAATGTAGATGTAAGTTTGAGTGTGTATCTGTCTAAAATATTTAACCGATAAACTCTTAAACTACTAGACATGACACTGAAATTACTAGGAAATAGTAATTGTACACCAAGTATCGTTTATAAACATAGTTTGTAATAATTTATTCAGAGAGCTAAATAACGCGCACAGAAATATGTCGAAAAATTCAAATGCACAATGTTCATTTCAACTTGCTGACATATTTCTATTACTCTCGCCCATGCGAAAATTCATGCTTTTATTGATTTAATTTTAAATCGTTCTTATATATTTGTTACGGAGGTAACGCGGCTAAGGCGCTACACACAAACACACACACAAACGCGCGCGCACACACACACACACACGCACGCACACGCTCACACACACAGCACACACACGCACACACACATATATATATATACACTCACACACACACACATATATATTTTATATAGATATCCCCACTTACCAAGGCAAGATACCACTCGAGAATAAGGGTTAAAGAGTGTACAGTTGAAATTTGACAAAATAATAATCGTTAGTAATGGAAATTCGGTAAATTTGTAAACTTATATGGAACGGCTCATCAAAAACTTGTATACGTTAGACTTGAAGACAACCATATTGTATTCAGCTGGAAAGCAGAAAAACGGAAGAAAATTCCATAGTCGCAGTATAAGTCCTCTCTAGCAGCTCCTGGCCATATATTGCAACAGTGCTCCATCCTTGGACGTACCTGGCTATTATATAGAGAATTGCATCAACAGTGAGATATCTACTGAATCGATAGAAGGATCCCACCATTTTTCCAGCGGCGTTGGCGACGGGCACCCGGCGTTGTTTGGTTGAGATGAAGTGTCGTTTGAATCACGCCTGCTATACTAATCATTTTCATCATGGATAACATTGATACCCCCTACAACAATTTCAAAAATAAAAGAACGGACAAAAACGTGTAAATTTAATCGGCCCCAAAAGAAGTATCTGATTCCCTCTCCACCAGATATTTCGGTCGAATGGATCACTGCCCTAAGAAAACTTATGATTTTGTGAACCTTAAAAAAAACGTTATCAACATTAATGCGTGCGGTTATTTTCTATTTTGGTAAATGTTTAGTTCAGCGGCGTCAATTATTTACCAACAAAAAATATAAAAACTCTTTATTTCTACATAAAAAAAAATGTTAGACCCAAGACTGAACTATAACCAGATACACATTTATTTTCATTATTTTTTCATCATGTATATTTATTAATCGAGGCCGCTGTATTGCTTTTCAAATTTGGTTTTCTAAGTTTTGGTAGATTGCCCCTTTTAAGTTCTTTCAATAACTATTTTGGCCGCCATATTTTTTGTAATGAAAAAGCTTTAAAACAGGCCACATTCGGTCTTAAAATTCCAATCTGTCAAACCTAAAAAAGGCCAAATATTAAACGAGTAAGGCGTGCACGTTTAGTCTAATAAAAAAGGAAAAAAAACCCATAAAAATGAGTTTTTTATTGGGTCTAATAATGTTTTATATAACAATAAATAGTTTTTATAATTTTTTGTCTGTCAAATAATTTACACCGCTAAACTACACATTTATCTTTATTATTTGTAAGTAAAGGCATTTTTTTTTTTTTGCATAGCATCTAGGGGCAAATAGCTCTAAAGGTCGCTGTTCGAACTATTAATTCCAACTAAATGAAATAAAATATATTATCAACAAAATTGTTGTTTAAAGTTAATTAAATACCAACTTTAAATAGAATACTTAAAATAATTCTCTCGCTAAAAACATTAATACCGCTATTTAGTAAAATCGATTTTTCTTAATGTCATATGAAAATAAGGTAATCTCTTAATTGTATATTTTTGCAAGTATCATATATAAGGAAATAAATGAGAGATACAAGTAAGACACGTTTTGTATATATAAATCAAATTGTAAACAAACACACAGGAATACGACTTTATATATATATATATATATATATATATATATATATATATATATATATATATATATATATCCCAGCTAACCGAAAGAAGGACTATACATATATATATATATATATATATATATATATATATATATATATAAATATATATATATATATATATATATATATATATATATATATATATATATATATATATATATATAGTCCTTCTTTCGGTTAGCTGGGATAATCTCACCATCTGTTTTGTCTTGTGCCACATCATACATATGGTCAGAGTATGTAACTACAGAGTATCCAAATATTTTATTAGGTAACGTTATATTGTAGCAAACTTTAAACGAGGATATATTCTTACATACAGGATTTTTCAACAGAAAAGTTATGATCTTGAAAAGAGCAATGATAATAATTTTATTATTATTATTCAATAACAAAAATTGAGTTATTTATAATATAAAGCTGAATGTGTGTGTGTGTGTGTGTGTGTGTCTGGTCACGAGTAGGCTCATATATGTTTGACTATTTTTAAAAATAGCTGATGTATTATAATGATGGAAGATGTATCGAGACACAGGAATGGGTATATTTGATCTGGCAGAACAGTGGTTCATTACAATTGTGGGGTCTGCGTTCGCGCCTCGTCCACAAAGTATGGTAATAAAAAACTTAAAAATTAAAAAAAAAAAAAACGTTTACGAGTGTTTTTGACATAGATTTTCATAAGAATACTTTGATAAGTATGTTTATACTTAAACATGGATGGTATAATAAACTTGTGGGGTCTGCGTTCGCGCCTGGCCCCCATGGAATGGAAATAGACACACACTTTAATAAATACTTTTCACTATCTATCTGTTTAAGTATACTTTCATAATTATGTTTTAGTTTCAAGAAATATGGTATAATACAATTATGGGGTGTACGTTCGCGCCTTACCTCCATGGAATGGAAATATGTCACAAGTTTAACATGTTTTT